>NW_024098172.1:390000-518028 GCF_016545835.1 Crotalus tigris | reverse complement strand
GATCTTAAAGTCCAAACTGAATGGAGGAAATACCATAAAGGCAATCAACACCTGGGCAATTCCAGTCATTAAATACACAGCTGGAATAATGGACTGGACTCAAGCAGAACTAAAAGCAATGGATAGGAAGACCAGAAAAAATAATGACAATGAATCATGCCCTTCATCCACACAGTGACATTGACAGACTTTATCTACCAAGGCAAATAGGTGGGCGTGGAATGCTACAAGTAAATCAGATGGTTGAAGAAGAAAAAATGGCTTTGGAAGAATATCTGAAGAACAATGATGAAGATGCACTGAAATTAGTATATCAGGAAGGCTTACTAACTACTGGAGAGACCAAACTGGCCTTCAAGAAAGACCAAAGGAAGAACAGAATAGAGGCATGGGAAGACAAAGCACTACATGGCCAATACATGAAAAAAATAGCTGGGAAAGCAGATAATAATAAAACCTGGCAATGGCTAAGAGCAGGAAAATTGAAGAAAGAGACGAGGGACTAATTCTGGCTGCACAAGACCAAGCCTTAAGGACAAATGCATACAAAGTCAAAATTGAGAAGACAGCAACAGACAGTAAGTGCCGCCTATGCAAAGAAGCTGAAGAAACAGTGGACCACTTGGTAAGCTGTTGCAAGAAGATTGCACAAACTGATTACAAGCAGCGGCATGACAAAGTAGCAACAATGGTGCATGGGAAGATCTGCAAAAAATATCATTTGCCTGTAAACAAAAACTGGTGTGATCGTAAAATAGAGAAAGTCATAGAAAATGATAAAATTAAACTGCTCTGGGACTTCAGAATTCAAACAGACAAGCACCTGCAACATAACACCCCAGACTTAACAATTGTCGATAAGAAAGACAAAAAAGTCTGGATAGTGGATGTGGCGGTGCCTGGAGATAGCAGAATAGAAGAGAAAGAACTGGAGAAGATAACAAAATACAAAGACCTACAAATAGAAATAGAAAGACTATGGCAAAAGCAAGCAAGGGTAGTACCAATAGTCATAGGCTCCTTGGGTGCAATCCCAAAACAACTGGAGCACCACTTGAACACTATTGGCATTGACAAATTCGCTATTAGTCAATTGCAAAAGGCGGCCTTACTAGGAACTGCTTCCATCCTGCGACGATATCTGTATACCATCAAACATCCACATCTGCCTATCCCAGGTCCTGGGTAAGGACTCGATAGGTAGACAAAATGCCAAATCCAGTCTGAACATCTGGCTGACTGTGCGATGATCCATAATAATAATAATAAT
Source organism: Crotalus tigris (assembly GCF_016545835.1). NCBI lineage: Eukaryota > Metazoa > Chordata > Lepidosauria > Squamata > Viperidae > Crotalus > Crotalus tigris. The sequence continues at coordinate 516,758 of NW_024098172.1, read as the reverse complement.
AATAATAATAATAATAAGAATAATAATAATAATAATAATAATAATAAGAAGAAGAAGAAGAAGAAGAAGAAGAAGAAGAAGAAGAAGAAGAAGAAGAAGAAGAAGAAGAAGAAGAAGAAGAAGAAGAAGAAGAAGAAGAAGAATAGTAAAGTTGGAAGGGACCTTGGAGGTCATTTAGTCCAACCCCTTGCTCAGGCAGGAAACCCTACACCATTTCAGAAAAATGGCTGTCTAGTCTCTTCTTAAAAACTTCCAGTGTTGGAGCATTTACTGCTTCTGGAGGCAGGCGGTTCCACTGACTAATTGTTCTCATTGTCAGGAAGTTTCTCCTTAGTTCTAGGTTGCTTCTCTCCTTGATTAGTTTCCACCTATTGCTTCTTGTCCTGCCTTCAGGCACTTTGGAGAATAGCTTGACTCCCTCTTCTTTATGGCAGCCCCTGAGATATTGGAAGACTGCTATCCTGTCCCCCCTCGTCCTTCTCTTCATTAAACTAGACAGACCCAATTCCAGCAACTGTTCCTTATATATTTTAGCCTCCAGTTCCCGATCATCTTTGTTGCTCTTCTCTGTACTCTTTCTAGAGTCTCAACATCTTTTTTACATCGTGGTGACCAAAACTGGATTGTTTTCCTAATTCTGATCCTGGGAACAGGCTGATCATCAAGTCTGTGGCCAGCCTTTGTACGCTGGAAGCCTTGTCGAGCCGTATATTCATCAAACCCTCCGCTCTGAATGGCTCAGCAATCCGGGGATTAGATCAGTTGCTGATGCCTCATTACGGCCAGCTTGTTCAATGAGTTTTAACAAAGCCGCTTTGTAGTTGTTACAGACTAATAATGCTTTTGAGAGTTGCAAGAATTGCCACTGACTTTGTCTCTAAAACTCTTTCCCCCCCCCAGCCCCGGGGTAGATTTCTATGCGCTCCAGATGTTCCCTGTGCACACAAAGGTTAGATGGGTGCAAGCTGCTCCAGGGAAATTTGCTGCCTTAAAGGAAGAGGTGAAAGACAAGACATGGATGCACAGAATGGAAGGGTGTCATGTCACTCTGCAATGGGCAATCACCAGGAGGTGGTGAATTCTAGTCCTGCCTTAGGCAGGAAAGCCGGCTGGGTGACTTTGGGCCAATCACCAGGAGGTGGTGAGTTCTAGTCCCGCTTTAAGCATGAAAGCTGGCTGGGTGATTTTGGGCCAATCACCAGGAGACGGTGAGTTCTAGTCCCGCCTTAGGCAGGAAAGCCGGCTGGGCGACTTTGGGCCAATCACCAGGAGAAGGTGAGTTCTAGTCCCGCCTTAGGCAGGAAAGCCGGCTGGGCGACTTTGGGCCAATCACCAGGAGACGGTGAGTTCTAGTCCCGCCTTAGGCAGGAAAGCCGGCTGGGCGACTTTGGGCCAATCACCAGGAGACGGTGAGTTCTAGTCCCGCCTTAGGCAGGAAAGCCGGCTGGGCGACTTTGGGCCAATCACCAGGAGACGGTGAGTTCTAGTCCCGCCTTAGGCAGGAAAGCCGGCTGGGTGACTTTGGGCCAATCACCAGGAGACGGTGAGTTCTAGTCCCGCCTTAGGCAGGAAAGCCGGCTGGGCGACTTTGGGCCAATCACCAGGAGACGGTGAGTTCTAGTCCTGCCTTAGGCAGGAAAGCCGGCTGGGCGACTTTGGGCCAATCACCGGGAGATGGTGAATTCTAGTCCCACCTTAGGCATGAAAGCCGGCTGGGTGACTTTGGGCCAATCACTTTCTTTTGTTCTCAGAGAAACTTGGAATGTGAGCTTCCATCTGTTAGAACCATATTGCTCAATCTTGGCCAGTTGAAGATGTGTGGACTTCAACTCCCAAAATTCCTCAGCCGACATTTGTGGACTTCAACTCCCAGAATTCATCAGCCAGCATGCGTGGAGTTGAACTCCCAGAATCCATGGACGTCAACCCCCAGAACTGTCTTGCCGGCATGTCTGATGCTCCACTCCCAGAATCCCCCAGGCAGCATTTGTGGACTTCAGCTCCCAGAATTCCCTAGCCACGATGCACCATACTACGTTATACTATGGGTCCACTTTGTTTGCTGTGTGAGCTAGCAGTACATTCTAAGATGTTAATTTTTGCCATCTTCAGGGAACTTGTTCACACTTTTTATTATACAGCTGAAAAAGGTGTGAGCTCAGTTTAATGCTGTCTTCAAACATTGCAAATAATTGTGTCTGTTGTTCCGCAAAGCACATTTCATTATACGTGTCTGTGTGTGTGTAAAAATAGGAGGGAACCAAATAATTTCCAAATCAGGAAGAAGTTTGGCGGTGAGAGCAAAACCTACAGATCTTTCTAGATTACAGAGAGTCCTCAACTTACAACAGTTCATTTAGTGACCGTTCTGAAAAAAGTGACTTATGACCGTTTTTCACACTTAACGACCCTTGCAGCATCCCCATTGGTCACCTGATCAGAATTTGGACACTTGACAGCTAATTCACATTTATGACGGTCGCAGCATCCCCGGGTCACATGATTCCCTTTTGCGACTTTCTGACAAGCCAGGTCAATGGGGACGCCAGATTCACTTAACGACCAGGTTACTAACTCATCCACTGCAGTGATTCACTTAACAACCGTGCCAAGGAAGGTCGTAAAATGAGACACACAATTCACTTAACAACTGTCCCACTTAGCAACAGAAATTTTGGGCTCCGTTGCGGTCGTAAGTCGAGGACCACCTGTATTGAGGATAGGCTTTAATTTTGAAGCACAAAAGAATAGCACAATCATCACAAGAGTGTATGCCTGTGTCAAGAAATGATCCAAGATGTAGAAAGGTGTGTAAGGAACTGTAAAGAAGACACTTTTTTAATCACCTCTGTTGGACCTGCGATCAAACAAAGAAATATTGAGGTCAGAATATTTTGTCCTTATCCAGACGATTTTTAAAGCAAATTATAAAATTTTCTTTTTAAGACGGATGCATAAAGAACTCGAAAGAAAATTTGGAACTCTGTTACTTTGTATGTTGATAGCAGCGAGAACATCCTTGTCTTACAACTTTGTGTTTAGCGACCGCTCAAAGTTACAACGGCCCGGAAAAAAGTGACTTATGACCATTTTCCACACTTACATCCATTATAATAATAATAAAGTTGGAAGGGACCTTGGAGGTCATCTAGGCATCCCCAGGGTCACGTGATCAAAACAGAGACGCTTGGCCACTGACTCATATTTACGACGGTCGTGGTGTTCCCCGGGGTCACGCAATCCCCTTTTGCGTCCTTCGGATAAGCAAAGTCAAGGGGGGGAAGCCTGGTTCAGTCAACCCTGATGTTACTCACTTAACAACTTGCAGTGATTCACTTAACGTAGGCCGTAAAGTGGGGCAAAACTCACTGAACAAAGGTCACGCTTAGAAAAAATAAATTTTGGACTCCTTCTATTCCCCACCTTTGCGGGCTTAATCGTGATCGTAAGTAGAGATGGAAAGGCCTGGGGGAAAAAAAAAAAACCCAGAAAATTTAAAAAAACAGGTTGTTTTTTTCTGTTTTCCCAATTTTTCCAGGTTTTTTTTCCCAGGGCTTCCCATCTCTAGTCGTAAATGGCAGGAAGACACTCGTGGTCTCTACTTCAAAATAAGCCAGTCCTTGCCCTAAAAAAAAAAAAAGATACGAAGGAAGGAGCTCACGGCAGCATCTACCTCTGAAGCTGGGGCTGCCAACTTGCAAAGAGCTGACATCAAATGTTCTTGCTAAAATATGCTTTGCGATTTTTGACATGTTTTCCTACCCTAAAAAAAAAAGAGTTTCTCTTTTTTCTGCCTTCTTTCAAGATCCTGGAGAGATTTGGCTTTCATCTTTTTCTCTGGTGGTGTTTTTTTTGGGGGGGGGGGAGCTGACTTTGTAGCTGGACGTGAACATGGATGCTGTGGGCTGAGACACGGCTTACATCTTTTGGGTTTTTCATGCTGACGCTTTGCAATTTGCAAAAAGTTTCTTTCCATTTTCGGTTTGAGATGTCGCTGACGTTGGGGGGAGAACTGTCTGGGGGAAAAGTCAGTTTTTGGTGTTTGCTAAAAGTGGACAAACAGGAGGCTGCAGAGCAGTGGATAAATGAGAAGTTAGGGAAGTGTATTTATCTAATAGATTTTTTTATCCTGCCTTTATTGCTTTGTTAGTAATTTAAGGTAGCGAACATACTTAATACCCCTTCCTCTTCCTGTTTTCCCCCACAACAACGATCCTGAGTAGTGGGTTCCTCTGAAAGAGGGGGACTGACCCAAGGTCACCCAGCTGAGTTTTGTACCTAAGGCAGGACTAGAACTCACCATCTCCTGGAGATTGGCCCGAAGTCACACAGCTGACTTTCATGGCTACGTTGGAACTAGAACTCTCAGTCTCCTGAGGACTGGCCCAAAGTCATCCAGCCAGCTTTCATGCGTAAGGCAGGACTAGAACTCACCATCTCCTGGTGATTGTCTCAAAGTTGCCCATTGGCTTTCATGGCTAAGGCAGGACTAGAATTGACCATCTACTGATGATTGGCTCAAAGTCAGCCAGCTGGCTTTCATGCCTATGGCAGGACTAGAACTCACCATCTCCTGGTGATTGGCTCAAAGTCACCTATTGGCTTTCATGACTAAGGCAGGACTAGAACTCACCATCTCCTGATAATTGGATCAAAGTCAGCCAGCCGGCTTTCATGTCTAAGGCGGGACTAGAATTTACCATCTCCTGGTGATTCGCCCAAAGTTACCAAGCCAGCTTTCAGGCCTAAGGCGGGACTAGAACTCACCATCTCCTGGTGATTGGCTCAAAGTCACCCATTGGCTTTCATGCCTAAGGTGGGACTAGAACTGACTATCTCCTGACGATTGGCTCAAAGTCAGCCAGCCAGCTTTCATGCCTATGGCAGGACCGGAACTCACCATCTCCTGGTGATTGGTCCAAAGTCATCCAGCTGGCTTTTATGCCTATGGCAGGACTGGAACTCACCATCTCCTGGTGATTGGTCCAAAGTCATCCAGATGGCTTTCATGCATAAAGCAGGACTAGAACTCACAATCTCCCAGTTTCTAGGCTGGTGCCATCGCCACAAAGCCAAACCAGCCTTTGAAGTATGCTTTATCTTTAGTTCACCCACCTCATGCGCTTCACAATCTTCCTTGAGCGGTCTCTGTTTTTGTGCAGATCTGTGCATCTATTAAATTTGTCATCTGTGCTCTTATTTACTCCAAGATCACTAAAGGAGTTTCGGGTCTATTTGTAGAATGAAATGTAGGTCACTGTGATATATTCTTAGTCTCCTGTCGCCAGAACCGTTAGCGTTTACAGAATCTTGAATTCAGTTCTTCTCGATGAATTCCTTGGGAATTTCCCTAAACCCTTGATGTGATTTCTCCCTGCAGCTAGGAATCTCCTTACAGGTAGTCCTCAACTTATGTCCTAAATGGAGCCCATAATTTCTGTCACTAAGCGGGACCGTCATTAAGTGAATCTGGCCTCTTTTTACGACCTTTCTTGCCACAGTTGTTAAGGGAATCATTGCAGTTGTAAAGCTGCAATTAAGTGAATCTGGCTTACCCCGTTAACTTTGCTAGTCAGAAGGTCGAAAAAGGGGATCACGTGACCCTGCAACCGTCATAACTATGAGTCAGTTGGCAAGTGTCTGAATTTTGATCACGGGACCCTGGGGAAGCTACAACGGTTATGCGAAAGCCAGTCATAAGCCACTTTCTCAGTGCGGTTGTAACTTCGAACTGTCACTAAATGAAGCATTTTTAGTTGAGGACTATCTGTATGTATCATGTGGTGAAACGGATGCCTGCTGAAATCAAATCAAATGAACAAAATCAGGGTCGGAAGATCTGTTGAATGTAACGTAACCACCTTTCGAAAATACATATGAAAAATGTGTATATAGTCATTCATAAAAATTAAAAATACATAAATAAGAATGGAGTAAAAAAAATGAATATCATTTGGAGAAAGGTTCATATTTCCTCCATTCATTTTAAAGTTATGGCAGTGTTGAAAAATATGACTTACAACTGTTCCTCACACTTATGAGTGTCACAGCATCCCTGAGATCACGTGATCAAAATTGCCCCTGGCATGGATTTATGATGGTTGCAGTGTCCCAGGGTCACGTGACTGTCATTTGCAACCCCAAATCCATAGTGGAAATATTATTAATAATAATAAAGTTGGAAGGGACCTTCGAGGTCATCTAGTCCAACCCCCTGCTCAGGCAGGAAACCCTAAACAAGGGGTAGGCAACCTTGGCTCTTTTATGACTCGTGCACTTCAACTCCCAGAATTCCTGAGCCAGCCATGTTGAGGGGAAAGGGAGAGTTTCCAAGCTGAGCCATGCTGGCTCAGGAATTCTGGGAGTTGAAGTCCACCAGTCATAAAGGGATCATAGTTCCCCATGCTGGCTCAGGAATTCTGGGAGTTGAAGTCCACAGGTCATAAAGAGGCCGCAATTCCTCATGGTGGCTCAGGAATTCTGGGAGTTGAAGTCCATGAGTCATAAAAGAGCCAGGGTTGCCTACTCCTGCCCTATACAACTTATATGTGTGTGTTTGTGTGTGTAAATGTGTGCGCATATGGACATCTGTTTACTACTACAGTTCCACTTTTCTTCAGATGGAAGAATCCAGTGACTCATCGCTCAGTTAAATTTAAGAGTTACATAATCTATTTTTTAAAAAAAACCAAAAATGAGTCCCTGAAGTGAATTGTGCAAGCTATGGTTTTTGCTGTGACACTGCAGAAGCGAACATTGGACTTTGAGGGAGAGAAAGACTCCCTTTGAACTTTGGTGGTGGACAAGATTCCTGAGAAGACCGTGGAGAGCCATGAAATACAAAACCGATGGAGCATTGAACCGATCAACCCGAAGTCTCACTCCAACACAAATGACCAGGGTCAAATTATCCTCCTTTGGACACATGAAGTTGTCAGGGAATTCCCAAAGGTGCTTTTTCATGAGGCAACAACTGGACTTTCTTGTTTTCCTTTGAAAATGTTTTGCTTCTCATCCCAGAAGCTTCTTCAGTTTTGACTGAATGGTGGAGGATGGAAGGATTTATACTCCTTGCAGACAACTGGTCATTTGCCTCCTTTTAGAAAGTCGTTGAGGCCACCTGGAGGTTTATCTATATCCTCAGAGACACCCAAGTAGTGCAAATGTGTATGGAGCCTTCTTGGCGGCAGGATGTTTTCTGCCCAGTGTCCCTTTACTGTTGAAGAAGGGTGCAGGCTGTTCGGGATGAGTCTGTGTTGTCTGCATCTCAGACTGAAGCACAAATGGTTCCTGTAGTCTGCCATCTTTTCTTTGGGACAACCATGACCTGGATGACTGAGAATCTCCACAGACATTTGTCAGAGAATTGCGCAGCCGATATCCAAAAGGAGTCAGAGACGCTGACAAGAACTTGTGGTTTTAGAGAAATAAATATCATCATCATCATCATATTAGCCATTGTCTATCCACCGCCAGATGAAGGCCTCTTCTGCCTTCATAAATAAATACATTTACAGTAAATAAGAGAGGCAAACAGAAACATTATGAGGTAAATCTCATTGTCTGAGATGGCATAGGTTCTCCTGCATGGGCAGGGGGCTGGACTAGAAGATCTTCCAACTCTTCTCTTCTGTTCTGTTCTATATCAACCCAGTAGGAACATCGTGAGGTAAATGACAGAGAGGATACAGGCACACTGGAGAAGTGTGTGTTCTTAGTCATGGTCTACTCCAGCGGTTCTCAATCTTCGTGTGACGGCGACCCCATGCGCGGCGCCGCCCCCATGCGCGGCGCGCATGTGCGGCGCCGCCCCCTGGGGGGAAAATGGCGGATCGCGTTGTTTCGCGACCCCCGTAAAATGGTCGATCGACCCCAAATGGGGTCGCAACCCATAGGTTGAGAACCGCTGGTCTACTCGAATCCTTCACTGCTCCAGCTATTAAATTTTAAATATCTTAACGGATGTGAAGACCCAGCTCTTTGGACTGTGACTGTTCAAAATTACAACAGCATTAAAAAAAATGACATGACTATTTTTTACACTTACAACCGTTGCATCATCCCTATGGTCCCGTGATCAGAATTCAGACCCTGGGCAACTGGTTCATATTTATGACCGTTGCAGTGTCCCGGGGGTCACGTGATTCCATTTTGCGACCGTGTGACAAGTGTGAGAGACGAAAATATGGACAAGCAAAGTCAACGGGGAAGCCAGATTCCCTTAACAACTGCAGTGATTTACTTAACAACCGTGGCACGAAAGGTTGTAAAATGGGGCATAACTCACTTAACAAATGTCTTGCTTAGAAAAAAGGAATTTTGGACTCCTTCCATTCCTCACCATTCACCTAGAACTGAAGAAGCTTCTTGGATGAGAAGTGAAATGTTTTCAAGGGAAAAAAAACCAGGAAAATCCAGTTGCCTTTTGGAAAAAGCATCTTTGGGATAAGAAAGCCAGGAGGAAATTTCTGAGTGAGGTGTCTTATGGAGAAAGGCAGTTTCTGTCACTTCTGAAGCAGAGGCCCTGTGAAATTAAGAGATTTTCTTCTACGGCAGAAGAAATTCAGAAAGAAAGAAAAAAAATCCACCCAGTTCCTCCACCCACAAATATGCCAAAAAAATCACTGGGAGATCTTGGCAAAAGTCATAATCGCTCCTCAGCTAAATAGAAAAGAAGGTGAGGGGAAATGGCATTTTCTAATTTAAAATGGAAGGAGGCAGAGGAAAAGAAGGCCGCCAGACAGCCTGGTCCAGATGTGTTCTATCTACCGTATCAGATGTGCTTTTTTCCCACCAACGTTTGGGCATGGAAGTCCAGAATATCTGGGTGAACCATGTTAGGGTATTGGGGGGAGGAAGTGGAAGGAAGGAAGGGGAGAGGGAGGAAGGGAAGGATGGAAGGAGAGAAGGAAGAAAGGAAGGAAGGAAAAAGAGAAAGAGAAAGAGAAAAAGGAGAGGAGAGAGAAGGGAAGGAGGGAGGAACAAGGGAAGAAAGGAAGGAGGGAGAAAGAGAGAAAGAAAAGGGGAAGGAAGGAAGGAAAAGAGAAAGAAAAAGAAGAGAGGAGAGGAGGGAGGGAGGAACAAAGGAAAAAGAAGAAGAAAGAAAGAAACAAGGAAGGAAGGAAGGAAGGAAGAAAAAAGAAAAAGGAGAGAGAGGGAGGCAGGGGAGGAAAGACAAAGGAAGGGAAGGAGGAATGAAGGAAGAAAGGAAGGAAAAAGCAAAGGAAGGAGGGAGGGGAGGAGAGCAAAGGAAGGGAAGGAGGAATGAAGGAAGAAAAGAAGGAGAAAGAGAAAGAAAAGGAGAAGGAAGGAAGGAAGGAAGGAAGGAAGGAAGGAAGGAAGGAAGGAAGGAAGGAAGGAAAAGATGTGCAAAACAGCTACCAAGACATTTTGCAGAAATGAAGCGAAGGAGGAAAAACACTTTGAAGCATCCCCCGGTTAATACTTGGATGGGAGACCACCAGAAAATCCCAAGGAAGAGGCCCAACCGCCTATAAGAAACCCATGGGGTTGTCTGCACTTTCATCTACCTGCCGTAGATGTTCCTTCGTCCATGTTTTGAATGCACCTTGCTAGATTGGAGCGGAGGGGCTGGGGTGGAATAGGAATCGGTGAATAAGACAGGCGACCTATCCAGCACCCCAGATCCATCGACCTTCTACTGCGACTCCGTGTGTTGTGTGAACACAAGTCTGGGAATCTGTCTGCGGGACCTGGGGCAGCGTCCTCTTCCACCCCTTTTTTTTTGGTTTTCTGCTTGAGCAAAAGCTGCGCACTGGAGCCTCCGTAACGCCTACAAATGTTCTCCTGCTGGATGAAAACAGATCAAATGCCAAAGCTGCAGTTGGCAAAACTGCACCAACGCGCAGGTACTCTGCCAGGGAAATGTTCCAAGGCGGCGGGGGGGGGGAGAACGGAGGTTTGCAAACATGGCCTCCTCTGGGGTCGTCTCTTAAATCTGGACCGTCTTCGCTCCAGTTTCATGGATGGAGCAGGGTCACCCACCGTGCAGAAAACTCCTTTTCAGCATTTAGATAAGCGGGGATTAACACCAGACAAGCAACCAAGCACACTATTGACAAACAACAGGGCACACTATTGTATATAGACAGACAGCAAACCCCACTCCCTTCTAGCACTGATAATGTTATCTAGTTGGGTAATGAAACATCTGCAAGAAAACCACCAAGCTCAGAGAGCACCAAGGACCCCACAGTCCTCTTCCTCCTCCCCCTCCCCCCCTCCTCCTCCTTTCCACAAATCCCATTCCCTTCTAGCACTGATGTTGTTACCTACTTGGGTTATGCAACGTCTGCAAGAAAACCACCAAGCTCAGAGAGCACCAAGGACCCCACAGTCGTCGTCCTCCTCCTCCCCCCCTCCTCCTCCTCCTCCTCCTCCTCTTCCTTCTTCTTCTTCCTCCTCCTCCTCCTCTCAGCAAACCTTACTTCTTTCTAGTACTGAGGATGTTGAGCACCAAGGACCCCCCCCCCAGTCCACCTCTTCTTCTTCCCAGGACCCCAAAATTCAACTGATCTCTTGTTCCCAATTCAAGGTGATACTGGAATGATAGACATATCATCTCTGGGCTATGAACGGGGGAAGCGAGATTCACTTAACAACCTTGTGACTAACTTCACAAAGGCAGTGACTCACTTAACAACGGTGTCAAGAAAGGTCATAAAATGGGACAAAGCTCCCTTAACATCTGTCTCGCTTAGCAACGGAATTTTGAGGCTCAAGTATAGGCATAAATTGAGGACTGCCTGCATTCTTTACTAATCACATTTTTAACCTGTCTATGCCTGATGTTATCCGACAGTAAAATGCCCAAATCCTTCTTCTGGGTAATTTATTATTATCCTTATTTATTATTCTTTCAAACTCTTTTTCTATCTTCAGAATCTTGAATTCCTTGTCACGTACCTCACACCTTACTAAATAAAAAATTGGGGCAACTATTCCCACCCCGGTGGGGAAAAAAAAAAGGACGGTTATGCACCGATAGCACACCGTTGTATAATGACTTCCACTAGTGTGCTTAGTAAGTTGGGAGTTTATTTAAGCCCTGTCTCTATAGCAGCATAATATCCGTGGGAGATGGAAAAAAACCAGTGCAGAAATGGCAGAATAGAATCCCAGAGTTGGAAGGGAACTTGGAGGTCTTCTAGTCCAACCCCCTGCTCAAGCAAGGGACCTTATAGTAGTCCAGATAAAGGGCTGTCCAATCTCTTCTTCAAAACTTCCAGTGATGGGGGCACCCGCAACTACTAAGCCATTCCACGGATTGTTTTCACGGTCAGGAAATTCCACTTTTGTTCCAGGTTGCTCCTCTCCTTGATTAGTTTCCATCCGTTGCTTCTTGTCCTGCCTTCTGGTGCTTTGGAGAAGAGGTTGACCCCCCTCTTCTTTGTGGCAGCCCCTCAAAAGTCGGAAGACAACTGTCACATCATCCCTACTTCGTCTTTTCATTAAACTAGATCAGTGGTTCTCAATCTTTTTAATGCCGCGACCCCTAACCGGTCGTAAGTCGAGGACTACTCAACTGGTCGTAAGTCGAGGACTACTCAGCACCGTTTGCAGAATGGGACTTTTGGCGGGCTCAGCAGGGCAGAGACAGCCTGGACAATTCCTATTGGCTTTTGAAAGCCAATAGAATTAGAGTCTATTCAAGAGAGTCTATTCTGTTGGCTTTCAAAAGCCAATAGAATAAAAGGGAGTAGCACAGCTAAGGAAAAGGGGGAAAAAAATGGTGGACTGCGTTGTTTGGCGACCCCCATGAAATGGTCATTCGACCCCAAATGGGGTCCCGACCCACAGGTTGAGAACCACTGAACTAGACACATCCAATTCCTGCAATGAAGGTGGGTGCGAGGATGGGAAGATGGGGATCTGTGCGGGATCCTTGTAAAATTCAATGTTAGCTGGGATAGAAATTCATGACTCAATCCAACTCAATCCAAGCAAGATGGAGCAGCTGTGGATTTCCCCGGACCACTGATGCCAAGATTAGACCATCTTAGTCAAAGTTGGTTAGTTGCCACCCAGCAGATGAGCGATGATAGTTCGGAGGACTTTTGCCCAGCTTTGCACCACTTTTGCTTTCAACAGGAAGCACTGAAGGCAATTGCTTGCACCCTTGGTGTTCCTTGACTAGATTACTGCAATTCGCTCTCTGTGGGGCTGCCCTGGAAGACATCAGAAACTTCCATTGATTGGTACTGCTCTGCTGCAGGAGCTGCAATGGGGCAATTTATAAAGTGCTGGTGGTGGTGGGGGCAACTGAACAACAGCCCTGAGAGGTCGAAATCAAATCTTATCCTAGCCAAGCCTGGAGAAAGGCAGACGTTGCCAGTTCAGCTGTGTTTCCACTTATGTATAAGTCTCTCTCTCTCTCTCTCTCTCTCTCTCTCTCTCTCTCTCTCTCTCTCTCTCTCTGTGTGTGTGTATGTGTGTGTGTGTGTGTGTGTGTGTTACGTATGTGCATACTTATCTAGACTTAAACACAACTATCAATCAAGTGGAAATATTCCTATCTATCTTTCTGTCTTTTTACAGTATCTATCTATCTATCTATCTATCTATCTATCTATCTATCTATCTATCTATCTATCTATCTGTCTATCTTCTCTCTCTTCTCTCTCTATATCATCTGTCTATCTATCTATCTCTCTATCTCTTTCATCTAAGTATGTATTATCTCTCTATTATCATGTCTGTTTGTCTGTCTATCTATCTATCTATCTATCTATCTATCTATCTATCTATCTTCTCTCTCTTCTCTCTCTATCATCTGTTTGTCTATCTATCTGTCTGTCTGTCTATCTATCTATATCTCTATCTCTTTCATCTAAGTATGTATTATCTCTCTATTATCATGTCTGTCTGTCTATCCATCCATCCATCCATCATCTATCCATCCATCCTATTCTATCATTGTTCACTATAATCTGTCTACTCTATCGTCTTATCTGTACCAGTGTCTATCCGTCCATCCATCCATATCTATTCTATTATCTGTGTCTGTCTGTCTATAATCTATCTGTCTGTCTGTCTATATATAGACAGACATGCTAGCTACCTGCACGCTTCCACGAGCCAGATGCCGGCACACGTGCAGGGCCAGGCTGTTTGCACCATCCGCTTTGCCAAGTCGCTCTCCACACACAACACGCAAGTGCGAACGTTAGCCACTTTCAGCCGACACCCTGCCTCTCGGTTCACGGAACGAGATCAGCCCGACTGCCGGGATTCGCACCGCGCACCTACCCCATCCACCCATCCAACCAAGCACATTACACCTTCTGCTCTAGGCGGGAGCCACCTTGCATTCCCACGTTACGCTCCCCTCCCGGTCCCCCTTCTTTTCCCGGCGCTTCGTGCACGTGGGAACGGACAGACCCGAAGCCTTCCGGCCTTCGCCGACAGCCCCGGGCAGGCAAGGGCTCTACGCCGGGGAGAGAAGAGTTACACAGCCGGCGATCCACCCTCTTCCTCCTCCTCCTCGATCCTGCCCGCTGATAGGCTGAAGCCGGGGCCAGGGGGGCGTGGTCGCCGTTTGCCGCAAGAAAAGGGAGCAAGACGCGTGTCGGCTAGCGCGCGCGCGTGGGGACGCCTGACTCCGGCTGCGATGCCCGCCCGCCGGAGGAGCGCCGGGGCAACCTCGCCGGGTTGCGCTTTTCGTCCGGATCGCTCCAATTCCCGCGCAAGGAGGGCGCCGCCGCCGGGCTGCCCGGGGCTGGCTCGGGGTTGAACCCCACGCGATTCCCACCCACCCCCTTGGATTGGATTGCAAAAAAGGCTCCGGATTCCGGGCAGAGGGCAGCTGGGTCCGGACCTCAGCTTGCAAAGAGTAAGGGCGGAGCACGCGGGGATCCCGGGGAAGGGGGGGGGTCCCCTCCTTCTTTGGACCCCCGCCCGGAGGGATTTTGGGGAAGGGGGCGTGGAGTGGGGGGCGTGTTGCCCGAAGGGGGCAGCATGCGTGGCTTTTGCAACATTGTCCAGGATTGCTGCGGGGAGCATCCGCGGGCGCGCGCGGGCGCTTCTGTGTGCGTGTGTGTGTGTGTGCGCGCGTGTAAAGCACACCCACCTGGGAGAAGGTACCTCGCGGTGGAGGATGCTCGTGGCTGGCTCTGTGTGTGTGTGTGTGTGTGTGTGTGTGTGTGTGTGTGTAGGGTTGTGTGTGTAAGGGTGTGTGTGTGTAAGGGTGTGTGTGTGTATGCGGAGCCAATAGACCGCAATTTTCAGCCCGCATCTCAAACGGCTCCATTCCCCGCGCAAGGTTGCACGGATGATGCGCCCATGCTCGTGGCTGGCTGGCTGGCTGGCTGGCTGTGTGTGTGAGTAAGTGTGTGTGTGTGTGGGGGGGGGGTGATCCGGAGAAATAGGGCACATTTTTCAGCATGCATCTTTGGGTTGCTCCATCCTTGTGAAACGTTGCAAGGATGGTGCGCTCATGTTCGTGGCTGGCTGTGTGTGTGTGTGTGTGTGCGCGCGCGCGCGCGTGTGCGCAAAGCAACTAGGACGCATTTTTCAGCACGCATCTCCCACGGCGCCCGCTTTGCTCCTTCCCTGTGCAAGCTTGCGCGGTTGATGCGCCTGTACTTGTGGCTCTGTGTGTGTGTGTGTGTGTGTGTGTGTGTGTGTGTGTGTGTGTGTGTATCCACAGCAAACAGGGCACAATTTTCAGCCTGCGTCTCAAACGGTTCCCCGCTTCGCTCCGTTCCCCGTGCAAAGTTGCACGGATGAGGCGCCCGTGTGTGTGTGTGTGTGTGTGTTTGTGTGCGCCTATGTGCGCTTTTGTGTCTCCCCGGGTGTGTGCATACGCGTGCCCACGAACCCAGCTACCGTGGGAAAAAGCGTTGCGGGGTGGGGGTGGGATGGGGGCAGAAAGAGTGATTCGTGTGAAGGGCGAGAGAGGTTTGGTTAGTTGGGATTGTGTTTTTTGATTCGATTTGATTCGAATTGGAGGAGCAGGTCGTAAAGACGGGACCGTCCAGCGTCCGGGGATGGAAAGCGGAGGGGGGGGGAGCGACGGCAGACTTTGGAAGCGCAGCAAGCGGGGCCGCGGCTCCGATTATGTCATCCTGTGTCGTGGGGAGGCTGGCTGATCACGCCACCCTTTGGGGGCTGAGTAATGATGCAGACTGGGGGGGCGGGGGGAGAGATGGAGAGAGAGAGAGAGAGAGAGAGCAGAGGAGAATTTTAATCATAATTTTTTTTTTTTTGCAAACCTGTCCAGCCTTAGGACCAAAAGCATCCCCTGGCTGTCATTGGGAAGCCAGGAGAAGGCGGGATAAATCCCCCTTTTCCTCCGGGATCGATTGGAAAAAGGACAACTTTCTTTTGGAAAGAAGCTACAATATTTAAAAAGTGACTGGCTTTAAGCTGAGGGCATCCATTTCTCTCTCTTTCTCTTTCTCTTTCTCTCTCTCTCTCTCTCTCCACACACACACACACAAATCTGAGGGCATATTTATCTCTATATCTCTGTCTCTCTATATCTATCTCTCTATATCTATCTCTCTATATCTCTATCTCTCTATATCTATCTATATCTGAGGGCATATTTATCTATATATAACTCTCTCTCTCTCTCTCTCTCTATATATATATATATATATTTGGTTATTCGGGTTTTCTCCACGTAAAAACGTCGCCAAGACACTTCCAATTTTACATGGGAGAAAACCCGAATAACCAAAGACCTACATACAAACACCCGCGAAAACCTCAGAAAACATATATATATATACACACATACACACACACAGACACACCACACACATCTGAGGCATATTTATCTCTATCTATTGCTCTATATCTCTCTATCTCTCTACAGTATATCTATCTGAGGGCATATTTCTCTCTGTCTATTTATCTATCTATATCTGAGGGCATATTTCTCTATGCAGTGTTTCTCAACCTTGACAATTTTAAGGCATGTGGACTTCAACTCCCTATATATAGGTAGGTAGGTAGGTAGGTCTTTGGTTATTCAGGTTTTCTCCCGCGTAAAACTGGAAGTGTCTTGGCGATGTTTCGACGAAGTCCCATTCTTCATCTTCAGGCTGGTGTTTTCGGCTTCGTGCTTCTAGGATGAAGCCGAAAACACCAGCCTGAAGATGACGAATGGGACTTCGTTGAAACATCGCCAAGACACTTCCAATTTTACGCGGGAGAAAACCCGAATAACCAAAGACCTACATACAAACACGAAAACCTCAGAAAACGTGTGTGTGTGTGTGTGTGTGTGTCTGTGTGTGTGTAGATATGTTACGATAGCCCATAAGCTAAATAAATAAATAAATTTAAAAAGTATCTTTTTTTTTGCAAATCTTTTGCTTCTCTCTGTGGTCTCTGATCCTATCCACGCGGAAACCCATTTTCTAAATCCTCTTTAGCTGGAACGCAGGTGGGTCTCTCCTGCACGCCAGATATTTGGGGTTTTAATTAATTTATTTATTTATTCCCCCCCACACCCTGGAGAATGTTTTAAAAGACAATTCTTCTGCCTTTCTGGTTTGATTGGAAATAGCTCTTATTTTCCCCTCCCACCCCACTCCCCAGCCTGGAGTTATTATTATCTTTTTAAACACAATTTTTGTGACTGTGCTTTGATTGGAAATTGGCCTTTATTTATTTTTGTCCCCAGGGAAAAAAAAATTTTTTTTTAAGCAATTCTTCTGCCTTTCTGCTTTGATTAGAAATTGGTCTTATTTTTTTTTCCCCCAGAAAATGTTTTCTTTTTAAAGCTATTTTTGTGCCTTTTTGGTTTGATTGGAAACTGGCCTTATTTTTTTTTTAGATCTAGTGGACAATCGTGGATGTAAAAACCTGATCTGTTCACAGCTCGCCAGTTTTTCTTAAAATAGTGTGTCTCGTGTGTGTGTGTGTGTGTGTGTGTGTGTGTGTGTGTGTGTGTGTTTGTGTGTGTGTATCTCTTCCACACCATCCTTCCCGAATTCTTTCCTGGAAGTCTTTCTGAGCTTGCACTGATGTCAGGAGAGACATAAATTTTTTCTGGCTGTCCAGCAGGAGGGAGAGAGAAAGAAGATGGCTTATTCTGCTGTCTTTTATTATTATTATTATTATTATTATTATTATTATTATTACTATTATTACTATTATTACTATTATTACTATTATTATTATTATCCTCCCTCCCCAATCATTTTCTAGGCTGGTCTGGAGTCGATGGCTTGGGTGTGTATATATGACAATCCAGACAGCGTGTTTTCTGCAGCTTGGCATCTAATCCCAGTGCTTTGGGGAGTGTGTACGTGTGTTTTACTGACAGCTTTTTTTTTTTTCTAAAAGAGAGAGAGCAACCCAGATCTGCAGTGCTGCATGAGGAAAAAAAAAAAATCCAGGAAATAATCCTCTTTTAGCTGGCTCTGGGTACCGAGCGTTTTGCGTTTTATTTCCAGGCTGGCTGAGCATGTTTTAAGTGTGTTGGCACAGGCTGAAGTGGAGAGATGAGGCACACACAAACACACAAAACCACAAAGCTTGGCACACCGTCGGAGGCCACGTGTCTGGACTTAACAACCACAATGGAGCCCGTTGTTTTCTGCTGCTGTTAAGTGAGTTTTGCTCCCTTTTACGACCTTGTCGCCGCTGTTAAGTGGATCCCTGCGGTTGTTAAGTTGTGTAGTGAATCCGGCCTCCCCGTTGACTCGACGTGTCAGACGGTCCGCAAAAGGAGGTGATCACGTGACCCCGGGACGCTGCAGCCGTCATAAGTATGAATCAGTTCACCAAGCGGCTGAATTTTGATCCTGGGGAGGCGGTGACCGTTGTAGATGTGAAAAATGGCCAGCAGTCCTTTTTTGCAGTGCCCTGGTAACTTCGAATGAAGGTCACTAAATGAAACCGTTGTAAGTCGAGGACTATGTGTAGATTTCATTTGAGGAATGGTGAGTTCCAGGAATGGCTTCGAGTTTTTCGGCATGACAAGGGAAGGTGAATTTCTCTCCCGGCCAAGCTGCCCGAGATAGTCCTCGTTTTACGACCACAATGGGGAATAGAATTTTCGTCGCTAAGCAAGGCAGGGATGATCTGCTTTGGCCATCGGTGTGAAGAAAACCATTGTTAAGGGAATCATGCAGTTGTTAAGCGAATCAGGAAGTTGTTAAGTGAATCCAGTTTCCCCCAATGAATCTGCCGGTTGGAAACCAGCCAGCAATGTCAAACAATTTACAACTGTTGTAAATGGGGAGAAGCCCATTAAAAATGGCTGATTTGACTGAGTGTGTGTTGTCACTGTGAGAGGGTAGTGATTTTTATTATCATTTTACTATTGTTTTACTTTTTATTATTTTAATTTCTTTCTACATTGTGTTTTTATTATGTGTGAGCCGCCTAGAGCAGGGGTAGGCAACTTTGGCTCTTTTATGACTGGTGGACTTCAATTCCCAGAATTCCTGAGCCAGCCATGCTGAGGGGAAAGGGAGAGTTTCCAAGCTGAGCCATGTTGGCTCAGGAATTCTGGGAGTTGAAGTCCATGAGTCAGAAAGC
Source organism: Crotalus tigris (assembly GCF_016545835.1). Classification (NCBI taxonomy): domain Eukaryota; kingdom Metazoa; phylum Chordata; class Lepidosauria; order Squamata; family Viperidae; genus Crotalus; species Crotalus tigris. Next base: position 498,239 of record NW_024098172.1, on the reverse strand, counting down.
GGCCTAGGCCAGAGGTAGGCAATCTTGGCTTTTTTATGACTCATGGACTTCAACTCCCAGAATTCCCGAGTCAGCCATGCTGAGGGGAAAGGGAGAGGTTTCCATGCTGAGCCATGCTGTCTTAGGAATTCTGGGAGTTGAAGTCCACGAGTCATAAAAGAGCCAAGGTTGCCTACCCCTGCTCTAGACCTAAACCTTTCACTGTGGAAAATGTCTCTCTATGCCAAGGGTCTTCAAACTTGGCCCTTTTATGACTCGTGGACTTCAACTCCCAGAATTCCTGAGCCAACATGGGGGAAACTTTGGCCCCTTCATGACTCGTGGACTTCAACTCCCAGAATTCCTGAGCCAGCCATGCTGAGGGGAAAGGGAGAGTTTCCAAGCTGAGCCATGCTGGCTCAGGAATTCTGGGAGTTGAAGTCCACGATTCATAAAAGAGCCAAGGTTGCCTACCCGGGCCTAGAGTCTCTCTGAGGCAGTAGGCGGCTCTATAAATTCTCTAAAATAAATAAAATTAAATTAATAAATATGGGCCGGTTGCCAAGCGCCTTGTACTTTGATCCTGGGGATGCTATGACGGTTGTAAGTGCAAGGAAAGGTGGTAAATTACTTTTTTTCTAGGCCCACTGTAACTTTGAACCGTCATTAAACCAATGGTTCAATGTAGTGTGACGGCAAATTGATCGTGGGTCAAATTACGGAGAGAAATTGTTGGATTCTCCCAGTTTTACTTCTCTTACTATGGATAGTCCTCAACTTACAACAGTTTGCTTAGTGACCTTTCAAAGTTACGCCACTGAAAAAAAGCGACTTCTGCCCATTTTTCACAGTTACGACCTTTCCAGCATCCCCACGGTCACGTGATCAAAATTCAAAGGCTTGGCAATTGGTTCATATTTATGACGGTTGCATGTCCCGGGTTGAGTCACGTGATCCCCTTTTGCGACCTTTTGACAAGCAAAGGCAATGGGGAAGCCCGATTCACTTAACAACCGGGTTACTAACTGATCAACTGTGGTGATTCACTTAACAATGGAGGAAAGAAAAGTCATAAAAATAGGACAAAGCTCACTTTTGCAAACGTCTCACTTAACAACAGAAATTTTGGGCTCCCTTGTGGTCGTAAGTCGAGGACCACCTGTATCTGCTGGTGGGGGAGAATCACCACACTGCTGTCGCTTCGAATGGCTGGTTTCTCTGTCTGTCCTGTAGCCCATGGGGCCCCAACACCCAGTCTGTGGACCTCCACCGGTCCACGGCATGCTAGAAAACAGTCCACGCAAACAAGCAAAGCCCCATCCATGGGATGCAGGAAGCATGTGCAAAACCACGTTCCCCCCTCCCCGGTCCGCGGAAAAAACTCTCTCCACAGAACCCTAGTAAAGCCCGAGTAAGACCACACCTGGAATACTGTAACCAATTTTGGTCACCATATCACAAAAAAGATGTTGAATTTCAATCACGTGATCGTAGGGGGATGCTACAAAGGTCGTAAGTGTGAGAAACGGTCCTGGGCCTCTTTTTCCAGGGCTGTTGCAACTTTGAACGGACACTAAATGAACTGCCGTAAGTCGGGGACTATCTTAGAAAGGTCCTAGTTGCTTCTTTGTCCTATTTCACGGCGTCCCTCGTCCCCTTGGCTTACCCTGAACCAGGAACAAAAGCCGAGCGTGGCCGAGCGCCAGAACTAGAAATATTTCAGCATCAAAGCCGTCGTTTTTGATCGTTTCCTGGTAGAAAAGCCGGGCTCAGCTCCAGCCGGTTTGGCAAAGTTTAGGATGTCACATGAAGAGAAAGGGAGCATTGTACGTTTCCCGTGTTTGATGTTGCTCCCTACCCCCCCCGAGAAACTAATAACTTTAAATATAAAACCCTAGTGAGACCACACCTGGAATACCACAGCCAAGTTTGGTCACTTGGTGATTGGCCCAAAGTCACACAGTTGGCTACCGTGGCTAAGACAGGACTAGAACTCACAGTCACCCAGCCAGCTTTTATATACTTAAGGTGGGACTAGAACTTACTGTCTCCCACTTTCTAGAGTGGTGTCTTATTTACCAGACCATATAGGCTTTCTTGACTTGGCACGGTTGACAAAACCTAACGCCTCTTTTCTCGTTTGCATTGACCCAGTATGGCACTGAAAGGTCGTAAAATGGGGCAATGCTCACCTTAACAACGGTCTTGCTTAGCAACGGAAATTTTGGGCTCCATTGCGGTCGTATGCCGAGGATTACCTGTAATTTACAATTTAGGATGTCAATGATACAAGCATAAAAATTATTTGACTTTTTCATCCAAAGGAGAATATAACACTGGGGGGGGGGGAAAGATCTGCTGTCATTTTCATCAAAATAATTGTGAATACGAGAAAGATTTCAATAGTAAGCTGATTATTTAAGACCAAAGTCTCCATTGTTTTGTTTCTCAGTGTGTGTGTGTGTGTGTGTGTCTTTGTACATGCAAACGAAAGGGGGAAAAAATGCCAAAATGAGGCAGATTTAACAAGATAGAGAAAAGAAAATGGAAAGTAAAAAAAAAAGAACAGTTGGCTTTCTGATTTTTCCCTTTTAATGCACCTATTAATTTGCAATATTTGTAGACAAATATTCTAAATATTCCCTTGGAAGCGAGACTGTGAGTGATTATATTTGGCATGCTGTTCTTTAAACGGGACGCAAACAGGCTCTGATAAGAGTAGGAACAGCAATTTATTAAATTGATACCCCTGCTGACTCTGTTTTATTTATTTATTTTAATACGACAATGAACAGTAAAAAATGCTAATGCCAGCCTCTGCCTTTCTTGGCGTTAAATAAATACTCTTAAAGCCATCGTCTCTGAGAAATAGATATTTTTCTTCTTCTTCTTCTTGTTAGTTGCGAAGTCGTGTCCGACCCATCGCGACCCCATGGACCACGTTCCTCCAGGCCTTCCTGTCCTCTACCATCTTCTGGAGTCCATTTAAGCTCATGCCTCCTGCTTCAGGGACTCCATCCAGCCACCTCCTTCTCTGTGTCCCCTTCTTCTCTTGCCCTCCATTTTTCCCAGCATCAGGCCCTTCTCCAATGAGTCCTTCCTTCTCATTAGGCGGCCAACATAGTTGAGTTTCAACTTCAGGATCTGGCCTTCTAAAGAGCAGTTAGGGTTGATCTTCTCTAGGACTGACCGGTTTGATCGTCTTGCAGTCCAGGGGACTTGCAGGAGTCTTCTCCAGCACCAGAGTTCAAAGGCCTCCATTTGGCGCTCGGCCTTTCTTATGGTCCAACTTTCACAGCCCTACATTGCAACTGGGAAAACCATGGCCTGGACTATACGCACTTTTGTTGGCAGGGTGACGTCTCTGCTTTTTAGTATGCTGTCTAGATTTGCCATAGCTTTCCTCCCCAGGAGCTAGGAGTTCACATTCTGGGCTGCGCAACCTTATATATGTGGTTTCAGGAACTCATACAAACCCTGGTTTTCAGCAAAACCATACAGATAATTCTTGACTTAGGACCACAGTTCAGCCTAAGATTTCTGTTGCTTTAGTGAGACGGTTGTTTAGCGGGTTTTGCCCCATTTTACGACTTGTTTTGGCCACTCTCGTTAAATGAATCACTGCGGTTGTTAAGTGAGTAACGCGGTTGTTAACTGAATCGGGCTTCTCCCGTTGACTTGGCTTTCTAGGAGGTCGCAAAAAGGGGATGGCGTGACTCTGAGACCCTGCAACCGTCATAACTACGAGTCAGTTGCCAAGTGTCTGGATTTTAATGAGGTGACCACGGGGGGGGGGGGGATTCTGGGATGGTTGTAGCTTGAAAAACGGGTCATAAATCCCTTTTTTCAGTGATGTTGTAACTTTGTCAAGCTTTGCTTTTTTATTGCAGACGTTTCATGACCCAACTAGGTAACATTAACAGTGCTAGAATGGAGTGAGGTTTGTGGGGAGGAAGAGGAGGAGGAGGAAGAAAGAGGAGGATGACTTTGGGGATTCTTGATGGTTTCTGAGCTTTGTTCTGTTATTGCAGACATTTCATGACCCAAGTAGGTAACATTATCAGTACTAGGAGAGAGAGAGTTTGCAAAGAAGAAGAGGAGGAGGAAGAGGAGGAGGAGGAGGAAGAGGAGGAAGAGGAGGAAGAGGAGGAGGAAGAGGAGGAGGAGGAGGACAGCAACGATGACGACTGTGGAGTCCTCTCTCTGTTTGTTTGTTTTCTTGCAGACGTTTCATGACCCAATTAGGTAACATCATCAGTGTTAAAAGGGAGTGGGGTTTTGGGGGAGGAGGAAGAGGAAGAGGAGGAAGAGAAAGAGGAGGAAGACTATGGGAGTTGTTGATGCTCTCTGAGCTTTGTTCTTTTATTGCAGACATTTCGTGACCCAACTAAGTAACATTATCAGTGCTAAGAGGGAGGGAGTTTACAAAGAAGAGGAGGAGGAGGAGGAGGAGGAGGAGGAGGAGGAGGAGGAGGAGGAGGAGGAGGAAGAAGACTGTGGAGTCCTCAGTGCTCTCTCAGTTTGTTTGTTTTCGTGCAGACATTTCATGACCCAACTAGGTAACATCATCAGTGTTAAAAGGGAGTGGGGTTTTGGGGGAGGAGGAAGAGGAAGAGGAGGAAGAGAAAGAGGAGGAAGACTTTGGGGATTCTTGATAATTTCTGAGCTTTGTTCTGTTATTGCAGACATTTCATGACCCAAGTAGGTAACGTTATCAGTGCTAGGAGAGAGAGAGTTTGCAAAGAAGAAGAGGAGGGGGAGGAGGAAGAGGAGGGGGAGGAGGAGGAAGAGGAGGAGGAGGAGGACGGCGACGACGACAACAATGACAGTGGAGTCCTCAGTCTGTGGAGTCCTCTCTCTGTTTGTTTGTTTTCTTGCAGATGTTTCATTACCCAACTAGGTAACATCATCAGTGTTAAAAGAAAGTGGGGTTTTGGGGGAGGAGGAAGCGGAGGAGGAAGAAGAGGAGGAAGAGAGAGAGGAGGAAGACTGTGGGAGTTCTTGATGCTCTCTGAGCTTTGTTCTTTTATGGCAGACATTTCGTGACCCAACTAGGTAACATTATCAGTGCTAGGAGGGAAGGGAGTTTGCAAAGAGGAGGAGGAGGAGGAGGATTGTGGGATCCTTGGTGCTCTCTGAGCTTCATTGCCCGAAAGATGCTTTTCCAAAATTGGACTTTTGGGGGTGTTTTTTTCCCCCCTTGAAAACATTTCGCTTCTTCTCCAAGAAGCTTCTTCAGTTCGGAAGAAGTTTCAGAACTGAACAAGCTTTGTGGATGAGAAGTGGAATATTCTCCAGGAAACCTCCCCCCCCCCGAAGAAAGCCCAGTTGCCTTTGGGACAACCCATGGCCTGGATGATGGAGAATCGCCGTAGGCTCTAAGCTTATTTGTTGGTTTGCCAAAGGGCTGGGGGTGTCGAAATGCAACTGTGGCTGTGAAGAAGGTTTTTCTCTGAAATGGTGATGCCTTTTTGCAGTGACTTCTCCTAGCATAGTGGTTCTCAACCTGTGGGTCGGGACCCCATTTGGGGTCGAACGACCATTTCACGGGGGTCGCCAAACAAGGCTGTCCACCATTTTTTTCCCCTTTTCTTTGGCCATGCCCCTGGCACCCGGTGATGTATAAGTGGTTGGGGGTCACCACAACATGGGGAACTGTATTATGGGGTTGCGGCATTAGAAAGGTTGAGAACCACTGTCCTAGCAGATTGCCAAAAAGCTGCTACAACAGATGTACTCCACATACCTACTGAGAAATTCCTTAATGCAGAGGTCCCCAACCTTCGGCTGCAGCACGCCGGCAACCGGTCCGCACAAACAAGTGAACCCCCTCCGTGGGATGCAGGCAGCACACAAAACCACGCACTCTCCGGTCTGCGGAAAAACTTCTCTCCACGGAACCGGTCCCTGGTACCCGAAAGGTTGGGGGGGGGCTCTGCTTTAATGGATCCCCACTTCCCCCCCCTTTCCCCATCGTCCAGCCCTCGTGGCTTTTAAGCATGGAGTCGAACACCTGGATTGGCTTAATGGCATCATGGATCAATGGAGTCAGAACCGTATCAGTTATTAGCAAAAGACTCAGTCGGTCATTGCAACGCCATGTTCATTTCAGCGTATGCATAAAAAGTCCTAGCTGGGTGGTTTTCTTGCAGACATTGCATTACCCAAACTAGGTAACATCATCAGTGCTAGAAGGCAGTGGGGTTTGTGGTGGCGGTGGTGGTAGAGGAGGAGGAGGAGGAGGAGGAGGAGGAGGAGGAGGAGGAGGAGGAGGAGCACCATGGGGTCCTTAGTGTTCTCTGGGCTTGGTCGTTTTCTTGCAGACGTTTCATGACCCAACTAGGTAACATGATCAGTGCTAGAAGGCAGTGGGGTTTGTGGTGGTGGTGGTGGTGGTAGTGGTGGTGGTGAAGGAGGAGGAGGAGGAGGAGGAGGAGGAGGAGGAGGAGGAGGAGGAGGAGGAGCACTATAGAGTCCTTAGTGTTCTCTGGGCTTGGTCGTTTTCTTGCAGACGTTTCATGACCCAACTAGGTAACATAATCAGTGCTAGAAGGCAGTGGGGTTTGTGGTGGTGGTGGTGGTGGTGATGGTGAAGGAGGAGGAGGAGGAGGAGGAGGAGGAAGAGGAACAGCAGCACCATGGGGTCCTTAGTGTTATCTGGGCTTGGTCCTTTTCTTGCAGACATTTCATGACCCAACTAGGTAATATCATCAGTGCTAGAAGGGAGTGGGGGGGAGGAGGAAGAGGAGGAGGAAGGCTGTGGGGTCCCTGGTGCTCTCTGAGCTTGATGGTTTCCTTGCAAACGTTTCATGACCCAACTAGGTAACATCATCAGTGCTAGAAGGGAGTGTGGTTTGGGAAGGGGAGGAGGAGGAGAAAAAGGCAGACGATTGTGGGGGTCCTTGCTGCTCTCTGACATTGGTCGTTTTCTTGCAGAGGTTTCATGACTCAGATTAGGTTAAGGTCATCAGTGCCAGCTAACAGGTGTCTGCTGTTAAGGCTGTTTCTAAGCCAGATCTCTGGATCAACTCGGAGATCTGGTGACCTAATGGGCAGGTGGGAATCCCCTTGAGAAACAGGAGGAAGTGTGGCAACTAAGACCATGGTCAGAGAAGAGAAACCGGAGTCCCGTCCGGAACTGTAACCGGAGAAGGCGCCTCAGACAACACACACACACACACACACACACACACACACACACACACACACACACACACGCTGCCAATCCCAGTTCTCACGAAGATGAAAGGAAGGAGGTGGGAAGCGCATCCAAGCTTGCAGAGATTCTGTTACTGTAACCTTATAGTAGGCAAAGCCGGATTAGCCTGCGTGGTTTCGTAGGTATGGTCTACCTGGAAGATTGACAGGTGAATACAGGGAAAAGCCACTTCAAAAAAAAAAAAAATCTGATCCTCCTGAGATCAGGGGGAGGGTGGCTACAGACTGGAGCAGTTTGTGTTTGTGTGTGTGTGTGTGTGTGTGTTTTCACACCAGCCTCAAGAAGCCAAAAATAAAATATCTTGGATTGTACCCAAGTCAAAGTGCTGAGCTTTGTTGACTGCCGGAAAGTTTTAAAATGGAACTAGCTAAGGACGATATGGTTCTACCCGGGATTGGCTTGAAGGCAGGGTTGTGTGGACGCCGCAGAACAGAGGTCTAGGGATGAAGGCACCAGGCCAGAAAGCAGGAGATGGTGAGTTCTAGTCTTGCCTTAGGGACTAGAAAAACGGCTAGGTGACTTTGAGCCAATCACCAAAGCTGAGTGTCTTTGGGCCAATAACCAGGAGACTGTGAGTTCTAGTGTCTATGGCACAAAAGTTGGCTGAGTGGGCCAATCACCCGGAGACTGTGAATTCTAGTGTCGTCTAAGGCACAAAAGTTGGCTGAGTGACTTTTTGGGCCAATAACCAGCAGACTGTGAGTTCTAGTCCCATCTAAGGCACAAAAGTTGGCTGAGTGACTTTGAGCCAATAACCAGGAGATTGTGAGTTCTAGTGTCTGGCACAAAAGTTGGCTGAGTGATTTTGGGCCAATCACCCGGAGACTGTGAGTTCTAGTGTCGTCTAAGGCACAAAAGTTGGCTGAGTGACTTTGGGCCAATAACCAGGAGACTGTGAGTTCTAGTGTCGTCTATGGCACAAAAATTGGTTGAGTGGGCCAGTGACCCAGAGACCATGAGTTCTAGTGCTATTTAGGGCACGAAAGCTGGCTAGGTGATTTTGGGCCAGTCCCCAGGAGGCTCTGAGTTCTAATCCCACCTTATGCACAAAAGCTGGCTGGGTGACTTTGGGAGATGGTGAGTTCTACTAACGCCTTGGCCTTTAAACCCAGCTGAGTGATTTTTGGCCAATCCCCCCCCCCGTCTCTCTCTCCGGCCAACCTACCTCATAAGGTTGTTGTTCAGGAAAATAGGAGGAGGAAGATCTATTGGGTGTCTTTGCCATCTTGAATTATTTGCAAAGTAATCAAAGCAGGACAGCAATAAATAAATAAATGGACATTTGCCCCCCCAAGTAGGAATGCTAAAGTGCTACTGACCAAGTTGGTGGCTTTGTTGATGGGTCTTGTTATAGCCCTGGCCAGAACGGACAGCCTTTGGTCCAGCATACAATAAGCTTTCTTGTCTCTGACGGGGCTGGAATAGAAGACCTCCAGGATCCCTTCCAGCCGTATTGATTCTTCGAGTCAGAAAGCATTACAGCAGTGGTTCTCAACCTTTTTAATGCTGCGACCCCCAACCGGTCGTAAGTCGAGGACTACTCAACTGGTGCAGCACCGTTTGCAGAATGGGACTTTTGGCGGGCTCAGCAGGGCAGAGACAGCCTGGACAATTCCTATTGGCTTTTGAAAGCCAATAGAATTAGACTCTATTCAAGAGAGTCTATTCTATTGGCTTTCAAAAGCCAATAGAATAAAAGGGAGTAGCACAGCTAAGGAAAAGGGGGAAAAAATGGCGGACTGCGTTGTTTGGCGACCCCCGTGAAATGGTCGTTCGACCCCAAATGGGGTCCCGACCCACAGGTTGAGAACCACTGCACTACAGCTTCTTCTCTGACAGGACGATGGGCTTAAGCCTTTTGGATGAAAAGTTGTTTTTTTTTATAAACAATTTTTATTGATTTTCCATTTTACACCAACAGAAGCTTAAGAGCCAGCGTGGAGATATGGTGGTCAATTACAAAAGAAACAACAACATAATAAATATACAATTCACACAATGTCTGTCAAAATTTCCCTCTCTATGTAGAATATTATACAGTAATTAAATAGATTCAAATAAATTCATTCATTAATATATCTAAATATAAGTTTCCTTAATCAATAGAAACTTTCAACCGCTCAATATCAATATAATAATCAAATTAGTACAATCCTATAACCAATTCGTTCATTAATATATTGCTATATATAAATTAAGTGCTTAAATCAAAACTAGCGCTATCTGTTTAAATTATTGTAGTCTCATTAGTACATTTCTAACACAGATTTTCATTAAATATATAGCTAAATATGAATTTCATTCATCACTAAACATTTACAAAAGCTCCTTATCTATCCCAAAGATCCTGTTTTAATCTTTATTAATTTTTCAAATATTTAAATTTAAATTAACCTATTTATTTTACTATTCAGGGACCCCAAATTTCTCTTATTTAAACATATTAGCTCCAAAACTAAGTTCTTATATTTCTCAACTATATTTCTATTCTTTTTCAGTAATTCTCCAATTATTAATTCCATCTCATTCAAAAAAAAAACACAAACAAGAAAAAACAAACATACACAAAAAAATACATATACTTACTATCCTTCAATATTAAATTCTAAATTATTTCATAATAGCCTCCCTTTTAAACAAAAACCAAATCTAAAACAGTCCGAATTGCTATAAACATTTTATCATCCATAATTATCATCTCAAATTTAATATTTAATGAAGAGAAGGATGAGGGGGGACATGATAGCAGTCTTCCAATATCTCAGGGGCTGCCCCAAAGAAGAAGGAGTCAAGCTCTTCTCCAAAGCGCCTGAAGGCAGGACAAGAAGCAATGGATGGAAACTCATCAAGGAGAGAAGCAACCTAGAAATAAGGAGAAACTTCCTGACAGTTAGAACAATTAATCAGTGGAACAACCTGCCTCCAGAAGCGGTGAATGCTCCAACACTGGAAGTTTTTAAGAAGAGACTGGACAGCCATTTCTCCGAAATGGTATAGGGTTTCTTGCCTGAGCAGGGGGTTGGACTAGATGACCTCCAAGGTCCCTTCCAACTTTACTATTATTATTATTATTATTGATCATCACACAGTCAGCCAGATGTTCAGACTGGATTTGGCATTTTGTCTACCTATCGAGTCCTTACCCAGGACCTGGGATAGGCAGATGTGGATGTTTGATGGTATTACAGGTATCGTCGCAGGATGGAAGCAGTTCCTAATAAGGCCGCCTTTTGCAATTGACTAATAGCGAATTTGTCAATGCCAATGGTGTTCAAGTGGTGCTCCAGTTGTTTTGGGATTGCACCCAAGGAGCCTATGACTATTGGTACTACCCTTGCTTGCTTTTGCCACAGTCTTTCTATTTCTATTTGTAGGTCTTTGTATTTTGTTATCTTCTCCAGTTCTTTCTCTTCTATTCTGCTGTCTCCAGGCACTGCCACGTCCACTATCCAGACTTTTTTGTCTTTCTTATCGACAATTGTTAAGTCTGGGGTGTTATGTTGCAGGTGCTTGTCTGTTTGAATTCTGAAGTCCCAGAGCAGTTGAACTTTATCATTTTCTATGACTTTCTCTATTTTATGATCCCACCAGTTCTTGCTTACAGGCAAATGATATTTTTTGCAGATCTTCCAATGCACCATTGTTGCTACTTTGTCATGCCGCTATTATTATTATTATTATGGATCATCGCACAGTCAGCCAGATGTTCAGACTGGATTTGACATTTTGTCTACCTATCGAGTCCTTACCCAGGACCTGGGATAGGCAGATGTGGATGTTTGATGGTATTACAGGTATTGTCGCAGGATGGAAGCAGTTCCTAGTAAGGCCGCCTTTTGCAATTGACTAATAGCGAATTTGTCAATGCCAATGGTGTTCAAGTGGTGCTCCAGTTGTTTTGGGATTGCACCCAAGGAGCCTATGACTAGTGGTACTACCCTTGCTTGCTTTTGCCACAGTCTTTCTATTTCTATTTGTAGGTCTTTGTATTTTGTTATCTTCTCCAGCTCTTTCTCTTCTATTCTGCTGTCTACAGGCACTGCCATGTCCACTATCCAGACTTTTTTGTCTTTCTTATCGACAATTGTTAAGTTGTTATTATTATTATTATTATTATTATTATTATTATTATTAATATCTCATTCTGGGTTTCTTTCGATTCCAAATAGGTTTCCATAGTCGAGTCTCTAGTTCCGCAAATGGCTGTCCCCTTGTCTCCTTCCACACTGTACACAGGCAACAAGAGGTCTCCCATTATCCATTTTATTAGGCTGATGAAAAGTTTTTAATTTCTGAAAAATTGCCAGCTTGCCAGAGAAGAGTTAATGAGCCTGGCTGTTTGCAAGCTCGCAAACTTCCTGGTTGGCTCCAGCCATCTGTGGGAACGAGGCTGAATCCAGCTTTTCTTTGAGCAAACAGGTGATGGACGTTCTTCCCACCAGCTATTAGTGTCTGCTTTCCCTTTTTTTTCTTCCTCCAGAGTGCCTACAAAAGAAGCAACTTCAACCCGGGGTTTTTGCCTGAGCGATGTGAAGAAAACCACCTGGAACATCAAGGTAAGGGTCCCTTTCAGAAGCCTTCTGCGTCGTCCTTCGCCGTCTCGTTCTTGCACGGAGAACGTGCAACTCTCCCCACTGGCTTTTGACAAAAGCAGGCAAGTCTTTTCTAAATGTGAGTTGTGGAGCAGGGGGCTGGCAAAGGACGTGGGGAGGAGATGGGGGGGGTGTCTTTCATCCCCTCCTCTTGGTTTGAAAAATTGTGATTTGGAGGAATTGTTTTTTTTTTTTTCCCTCTCCTCCCCCATGTTTTCTGGCTCAATTTTCTCCTAGCTTCGGATTGTTGTTGTGGAGCTTTGCCTGGAATTGCAACCCATTTTGAGGTCCTGGAATCAAAGCTCGGCTTGCGTTCACACAACAGTCCCCCCCTCCCCAGTTTTAACTTAAGTGAGGTTTTCTGCGCCCGTCTCTTGGGGGGAGAGTTTGTGATAACGGGGTGTGGGTGTGTGTGTTGGAAAAATCCTGATTAATTGAATCGAGTGTGTATGTTTACTTAAGTGTGGGCAAAGGTACTGGGTGAATTCAAGAATGCTGAGTATGAAGGCAACCCGCAAATTATCTTGAAATAAACAATGATTGAAATGTTCCAGTTTAGAACGGCACGCCAAGTGGAGCTTAAAAATAACTTTACTGGGCTTCTTCAAGCCAGCCTTGACTTTCCCTTCAGAAGGAAATTAAATTCTGGAGGGACCAAAAAATTGTGTGGTTTTTTTTTTTTTGTAGCCCAGGAGAACGGAGTCGTTTTTTTCCCCTTTGCAACTGTGGGTCGTTGTTAAAAATGGCTCTCCAGCACGCAGTTTTATATCAGATGCATTTGGGGGTGCTGGCTTTGCGCTCGGCACATGCTTTGAGCGACTCTTGTTGACGAACCACGGCTCTGACCTGCAGAAGAAATTCAGCTGTGTTTTGTTTTGTTTTAAATAAGGACCAGAGGCTCCGTCTTTATTCCAGTTTGGTGTGAGGTTGGGCAATTGTGGCTTCTGTTTATAGCGGGTTTATTATTTAGAAACTCTTTGGTGGTTTATGCAAAGGAAAGGCCACTTAAATGAGAGAAGGGATTTCTTTTTTTTTTTTTTTTTTACTTTTTTCCAAAGTTAAAATACAAAATAAAGAAAAAAGAAGAAACAAGGTGACAATCCATCACCTGATACTAATAGTAATTTTTTAAAAAAAAAAAGTGTGTAAGAAAAAAATAACAAATAACAAATACCGGTAGGTCATTCATAAAAAAATCCACCCGGGCTGAAGACTGCAACTCATAGTTTCTGCTCCCCTTACATAACAGGTCTACAAATACGGGCAGTCCTCAACTTACGACCACAAATTTGAGCCCAAATTTATCTGTTGCTAAGTGAGATGTTTGTACCTTGCTCAATAGTAGTAACTGTGAGAGGGATCTCGGAGTCCTAATGGACAATCACTTAAATAGGAACCAGCTGTGTGCTGCAGCTGCCAAAAAGACCAACACAGTGCTAGGCTGCATTAACAGAGGGATAGAATCAAGATCACGTGAAGTGTTAATACCACTTTACAAGGCCTTGGTAAGGCCGCACTTGGAATACGGCATCCAGTTTTGGTCACCACGATGTAAAAAAGATGCTGAGACTCTAGAAAGAGTGTAGAGAAGAGCAACGAAGATGATTAGGGGACTGGAGGCTAAAACATATGAGGAACGGTTGCTGGAATTGTCTAGTTTAACGAAGAGAAGGACGAGGGGGGATATGATAGCAGTCATCCAGTATCTCAGGGGCTGCCCCAAAGAAGAGGGAGTCAAGCTATTCTCCAAAGTGCCTGAAGGCAGGACAAGAAACAATGGATGGAAACTAACAAAGAAAGAAGCAACCTAGCATTAAGGAGAAACTTCCTGACAGTTAGAGCAATTAACCAGTGGAACTACCTGCCTCCAGAAGCTGTGAATGCTCCAACACCGGAAGTTTTTAAGAAGAGACTGGACAGCCATTTGTCCGAAATGGTATAGGGTTTCCTGCCTGAACAGGGAGTTGGACTAGATGACCTTCAAGGTCCCTTCCAACTTTATTATTATTGTTGTTATTGTTGTTGTTGTTATTATTATTATAAAAATGAGTTTTGCCTCATTTTATGGCCCTTTTTTGCCACAGTTGCTAAGTGAGTCCCTGCAGTTAGTCATTAAGTGAATAGGGCTTCCCCCATTGATTTTGCTTGTCAGAAGGTCGCAGAAGGGGACCACGTGACCCCCCAGGACGCTGCGTCCGTCGTAAATATGAGTCAGTTGCCGAGTGACCGAATTTTGATCACAGGACCACATGGACGCTGCAACGGTCATCAGGGTGAAAAAATGGCCGTGTCGTTTTTTTCCAGTGCTTTTGTGACTTTGAATGGTCACTAAATGAACTGTTGTAAGGACTACCTGTAGTTAGAAACTTTCCCATCTCTATTTGATAAGAATATTATGGGACGTTAAAAAACGTCTCTCCTGTGGAAATTTAGAGAAAGGGTTTTCTGTTGTGGTAGCCAGCCTTACAGCAAGAGCACTTAGATTTATATAGTATGTTGCTTCGCACTGCGCTTACAGCCCTCTCTCAACAGTTTGCACAGTCGGCCTATTTGCCCCCCCCCCCAACAATCCGGGTCCTCATTTTACCGACCTCGGAAGGACGGAAGGCTGAGTCAACCTTGAGCTGGTGAGAATCGAACTGCTGGCAGTGGGCAGAGTTAGCCTGCAATACTTCATTCTAACCACTGCGCCACCATGGCAATAGAGTAGAGTAGAGTAGAGTAGAGTAGAGTAGAGTAGAAAAAAAAAGCATAATGATAAGAATAAAATAGAGCAGAATATAGAATAGAATATAGAATAGAATATAGAATAGAATAATAAGAATAGAATAGAGCAGAACACAGCAGAATAGAATATAGAATAGAATAGAATAGAATAGAATTAAGAATAGAATAGAATAGAATAATGATAATAGAATAGAATAGAATAGAATAGAATAGAATAGAATAGAATAGAATAATGATAAGAATAGAATAGAGCAGAACAGAACAGAATAGAATAGAATAGAATAGAATATAGAATAGAATAGAATAGAATAGAATAGAATAGAATAGAATAGAATCAGAACAGGAATAGAATAGGATAGGAATAGGAATAGGACTTACATTTATATACCGCTTCACTGTCCTTTACAGCCTGCTCTAAGTTGTTTACAAAGTCAGCCTCTTGCCCCCAACAATCCGGGTCCTCATTTTACCAACCTCGGAAGGACAGAAGGCTGAGTCAACCTTGAGCCATTGAGAATCGAACTGCTGGCAGTCGGCAGAATTTGCCTGCAATATTGCGTTCTTGCCACTGCCCCACCAGGGCTCCAGCCTAAAAGGGTTTTCTGTGATATTTGTCCTCTCTGTTCCGAGTTCATTTCATGACCCAACTAGGTAATGTCATCAGTGCAAGGAGGGAGTGGGGTGTGGGAGGAGGAGGAGGAGGAGGAGGAGGAGGACTGTGGGGTCCCTGGTGCTCTCTGAGCTTGGTGGTTTCCTTGCAGACGTTTCATGACCCAGCTAGGGAACAACATCAGTGCTAGAAGGGAGGGGGGTTGCTCTCTCTTATGATACAAATGGTTTGACTTGCTAATGTTGGTGCGGATGTGGTTTTTTTCTTGGTAGCTCCTTGATTTAGTTGTTGTTAGTTGCGAAGTCGTGTCCGACCCATCGTGACTCCATGGACCATGTTCCTCCAGGCCTTCCTGTTCTTTACCATCTATTCTGGAGTCCATTGACGCTCACGCCTCCTGCTTCAGTGACTCCATCCATCCACCTCCTTCTCTGTCGTCCCCTTCTTCTCTTGCCCTCCATCTTTCTCAGCATCAGGCTCTTCTCCAGGGAGTCCTTCCTTCTCATTAGATGGCCAAAGTACTTGAGTTGAACTTCAGGATCTGGCCTTCTAAAGAGCACTTGGGGTTGATCTCCTCTAGGACTGACCGGTTTGATCACCTTGCAGTCCAGGGGACTCGCAGGAGTCTTCTCCAGCACCAGAGTTCCAAGGCCTCCATTCTTTGAACTATGGGGCTGGAGAAGACTCCTGCAAGTTCCCTTGATTTAGGGAACTACTTAATTAGGGAATTACCTAATTATGGAACTTTAGTTGTGGTGCTCTCTGAGCTTGGTGGTTTTCTTGCAGATGTTTCAAGGCCCACCTGAGTAACGTCATCAGCGCTGGTGATGTTACTGGTTACCGTTCTGTTACTATAGCACTGATGATGTTACCTAGGTGGGTCATGAAACGCCGGCGAGAAAACCGCCAAGCTCAGAGGTTTGCATCAGCTAGCACCAAGGACCCATGGGTGGCCCTCTTCCTCCTCCCCCTCCCTCCCAGCATTGATGAATGAGTTGTCTAGTAGTTATCTAGTAGAATCATGAAACATCTACAAGAAAACAAGCAAACTCAGAAAGCACCACGGAACCACAGTTCTCTTGCTCCTCCCTACTTCCCTCTCTCCCAGCACCGATGACGTTACCTAGTTGGGTCATGAAATGTCTGTAAGGAAACCCCCAAGCTCAGAGAGCATCAAGGACCCCACAATCATCATCATCATCTTCTTCTTCTTCTTCTTCTTCTTCTTCTTCTTCTTCTTCTTCTTCTTCTTCTTCTTCTTCTTCTTCTTCTTCTTCTTCTTCTCCTTCTCCTTCTCCTTCTCCTCTTTCTCCTTCCTCCTCCTCCTCCTCCTCCTCCTCCTCCTCCTCCTCCCTTCTTCTCTCCCCCTTCCCTCCCTCCCAGCACTGATGAGGTTACCTAGTTGGGTCATGAAACATCTACCAGAAAACAATCAAGCTTAGAGAGCACTAAGGACCCCACAGTCATCTTCCTCCTCCTCCTCCTCCTCCTCCTCCCTTCTTCCCTCCCTCCCTCTTAGCACTGATGATGTTACCTAGTTGGGTCATGAAACATCCACAAGAAAACAACCAAACTCAGAGACCACCAAGGAACCACAGTTCTCCTCCTCCTCTTCCTCCTCCTCCTCCTCCTCCTCCTCCTCCTCTCTTCTTCCTTCCCTCCCTCCCTCCCTCCCTCCCTCCCTCCCAGCATTGATGATGTTACCTAGTTGGGTCATGAAACATCTACAAGAAAACCACTCGGCTCAGAGAGCACCACAGTCCTCCTCCTCCTCTCTGCAAATCTCACTCCCTTCTAGCACCGATGATGTTATCTACTTGGGTCATGAAACATTGACAAGAAAACCACCCAGCTCAGAGGGACCCCACGTGTATCAACTTGTCGATCCCCTGTTGAATTTTTTCTCCGAAAGGGATAGGAATCTAGAACCCGAACAGTTCTAGACTATTATCTGTGCTCCTCGGCACCCCAGCATTTCTTTAGAATTTTTACATTGTGGGGTTTGCGGATTGCAGGCCTTGAAGCTGACGCAAGTCAGCTCCTGGAGGGTTCGGCTTGCAAAAGGATCGACAGATCTGGCACCCGATCGGTGGGGATGAAGTCACCGGTTAGGGACCTCGCTTCGCAGGGTGGAGCCTTGACTTGGTCCACAGAGTCTGATCCCAAAGGAGAGCTGAGAGGAGACGATAAACAATTGCATCAGCCGCCGGAGTGGCGACGTGTGCCAAACCAGGAGGAAAGCTCTTTGAGGAAGGAAAAGGGTGTTATTGATGTGTGATTTATTAGGAAAATTGTTGTGGCTGCCCTTTTCAGTCACGGCGACGCTGTGCAGCTTACAGCAAAAACAAAAAACCCCAAACCCCAATAGCAGGATTTGAACTCACTGTCTCCCGCTCTCCATCCTGATGCCTTCAACCACTAGATCAGTGGTTCTCAACCTTTTTAATGCTGCGATCCCCCAACCGGTCGTAAGTCGAGGACTACTCAACTGGTCGTAAGTCGAGAACTACTCAACTGGTGCAGCACCGTTTGCAGACTAGGACTTTTGGCGGGCTCAGCAGGGCAGAGTCAGCCTGGACAATTCCTATTGGCTTTTGAAAGCCAATAGAATTAGACTCTATTCAAGAGAGTCTATTCTATTGGCTTTCAAAAGCCAATAGAATAAAAGGGAGTAGCACAGCTAAGGAAAAGGGGGGAAAAAATGGCGGACTGCGTTGTTTGGCGACCCCCGTGAAATGGTCGTTTGACCCCAAATGGGGTCCCGACCCACAGGTTGAGAACCACTGCACTAGATCAAATTGTGGGGGCTTGGCTAGATTTGAATACAGGACAGTAACAGTATACCCCCCCCCCCGCCGTGGCAACAACAATCAAGCCCATCACTTGATGGGGTCTGCATCACTTTGGGGTCCCCAGGCCGAGTGGCAGAACCAGGTCTTCAGGGACTTTGGAACGAGTGTCAAAGTGGGGACCGATCTTATCTCCGCACGGTTGATGTTCCACAGGGAAGGAGCCACCACGGAGAAGGCCCTTGGTCCCACCGGATGGACTTCCTTAGAAGAGGGCTCTCGTAACATCTCACAGTAACAGAATAACAGTTGGGACATTGGAGGTCTTCTAGTCCAACCCCCTGCTCAAGCAGCAGACCCTATACCAGGGGTAGGCAACCTTGGCTCTTTTATGACTCGTGGACTTCAACTCCCAGAATTCCTGAGCCAGCTTGGAAACCTCTCCCTTTCCCCTCAGCGTGGCTGGCTCAGGAATTCTGGGAGTTTCCAGACAAATGGCTGCCCACTGTCTTCTTAAAAGCCTCCAGTGTTGGAGTACCTACAGCTTCTGGTGGCAAGTTGTTCCACTGGTTAATTGTTCTCACTGTCAGAAAGTTTCTCTTTAGTTCCAGGTTGCTTCTGTCCTTGATTAGTTTCCATCCGTTGCTTCTTTTCTTGCCTTCGGGTGCTTTGGAGAACAGCTTGACTCCCTCTTCTTTGGGGCAGCCCCTGAGATACTGGAAGACTGCTATCATGTCCCCAGTAGGCCTTCAGATCTGGTTACTGCAGAGTTTAGGAGCTAACGGTGACAAGGCTTTGACTCATGACGCTGGATTCTGAAAATGTAGAACATAGAATTGTAGGTTGGAAGGGACCTTGGAGGTCATCTAGTCCAACCCCCTGCTCAGGCAGGAAACTCTATACCCGTGATGGCGAACCTATGGCATGGGTGCCAGAGGCGGCACTCAGAGCCCTCTCTGTGGGCACGCACGCCGTCGCCCCAGTCCTAGGCCTTCAGCTGGGTTTTATAAAACCTTTTCGCTTTAGGCCTCCGCCGCCATGTACAAAAAAAAGAGGTTCAATCAATCAGTCAATTTCAACTTCTTGCGGGAAAAAAGAAATCTTGCAAAGTTGGAATTGATTGATTGAACTTTTTAGTCCCGCCCAGTCTGCCGTTACCACTGCAGCCACGCCCCCCAATGGGCCACGCCCAGCCAATGGGCCACACCCACCTGGCACCCGACAATGCATAAGTGGGTTTGGGGTTGCAGTTTGGGCACTCGGTCTCTAAAAGGTTCGCCATCACTGCCCTACAGTATACCATTCCAGACAAATGGCTGTCCAGTCTCTTCTTAAAAACTTCCAGTGTTGGAGCATTCACCGCTTCTGGAGGCAGGTTGTTCCACTGATTAATTGTTCTCACTGTCAGGAAGTTTCTCCTTAGTTCCAGGTTGCTTCTCTCCTTGATGAGTTTCCATCCGTTGCTTCTCGTCCTGCCTTCAGGCGCTTTGGAGAAGAGCTTGACTCCCTCTTCTTTGGGGCAGCCCCTGAGATACAGGAACACTGCTATCATGTCCCCAGGGGGGCCTTCAGATCCGGTTACTGCAGAGTTTAGGAGCTAATGGTAACAAGGCAATTCATGATGTTGGATTCTGAAAACTTAGAACATACAATAATAGTTGGAAGGGACCTTGGAGGTCATCTAGTCCAACCCCCTGCTCAGACAGGAAACCCTATACCATTTCGGACAAATGGCCGTCCAGTCTCTTCTTAAAAACTTCCAGTGTTGGAGCATTCACCGCTTCTGGAGGCAGGCTGTTCCGCTGGTTAATTGTTCTAACTGTCAGGAAATTCCTACTTAGTTCTAAGTTGCTGAGATGAGTTTCCATCCGTTGCTCCTTGTCCTACCATCAGGCGCTTTGGAGAAGAGCTGGACTGGGCTCACGTGATTCCCTTTTGCGACCTTCTGACCACTTAACAACCTTGTTCCTAACTGCACAACCGCAGTGATTCACTTCACAAACGTGGCCAGTCAAGTCGTAAAACGGGGCAAAACTCACCGAGCCAATGTCTCACTTAGCGACAGAAATTTGGCGGGGGGTCCGTTGCAGTCGTAAGCCGAGGACTATCTGGATTCGGTTTCTAATTGCAGGTTTTTTTTCCCTTCCTGGCTCTCCCCCAGCCCCCACCCCGGATAAATTGCAGCATTTTCCCCCCTCCCCTGTTTTTGCTGGTGCCAGACCAGGAGGGCGTGGATGAGAACCGGATTGCTGCCCTTGAAAAATCTGCAAACCTAGTTAATGACAAACCAGGCCTTGCGTTCCCAGCACGGGGAGCAAAAGCCGTCTGCGATTTTTCCGAAAGAGGGCGCAAACTTCGCACGTGCCTACAAACGCAGCGTGCCTTTTCCTGTTCTCTCAGGAGCTGGGACTTGGAAAAATGCGCCCGTTTTTTGCTTGCTTGCCGGCCTCAGTTTCCCTTTGTTTCGTTTTGTTCTTTATCAACTATCTTTGTTTATTTATTTATTTTTTAAAAAAATAAATAAATCAAGGCAGCGAACAGGTCCAACATGCTTTCTCGTTCTCTTGTCAACACGACAGCCCTGTGAGGTGGGTTGGGATGAGAGAGAGGGAGTAGTCCGAAGTTGTTTTTCATCTTAGGCGGGACTAGAACTCACGGTCTCCTGGTGATTGGCCCAAACTCACCCAATGAATTTCATGTCTAAGGCAGGACTAGAACTCACTACCTCCTGGTGATTGGCCCAAAGTCACCCAATGGCTTTCGTGCCTAAGGCAGGACTAGAACTCACCGTCTCTTGGTGATTGGCCCAAACTCCCCCAATGGCCTTCATGTCTAAGGCAGGACTAGAACTCACTACCTCCTGGTGATTGGCCCAAAGTCACCCAATGGCTTTCATGCCTAAGGCAGGACTAGAACTCACCATCTCCTGGTGATTGGCCCAAAGTCACCCAATTGCTTTCATGCCTAAGGCAGGACTAGAACTCACCATCTCCTGGTGATTGGCCCAAAGTCACCCAATGGCTTTCATGCCTAAGGCAGGACTAGAACTCACTGCCTCCTGGTGATTGGCCGAAAGTCACCCAATGGCTTTCATGTCTAAGGCAGGACTAGAACTCACTGCCTCCTGATGATTGGCTCAAAGTCACCCAATGGCTTTCATGCCTAAGGCAGGACTAGAACTCACTGCCTCCTGGTGATTGGCCCAAAGTCACCCAATGGCTTTCATGCCTAAGGCAGGACTACAACTCACTGCCTCCTGGTGATTGGCTCAAAATCACCCAACCGGCATTCATAGCTAAGACAAAACTAGAACTTAGTCTTCCGCTTTTTTTCCTGGTGCCTTAACCACTAGATCAAACTGTCTCTCTCTTTGCTAATTCAACCACTGCAGTGATTCACTTAACAGTCTTGGCAAGGAAGGTCGTAAAATGGGGCTAAACTGACTTAACAAATGCCTCACTTAAGCACAGAAATTTTGGGCTCCATTGCAGTCGTACTTCGAGGACTCCCTGAATTAAAAGTGGGCCTTTCCAGGAGAAAAATATAGGTAGGTGAACCTATTTATTTATTTAGAATAGAAGGGACCTTGGAGGTCTTCTATAGTAGTAGTAGTAGTAGTAGTAAAGTTGGAAGGGATCTTGGAGGTCATCTAGTCCAACCCCCTGCTCAGGCAGGAAACCCTACACCATTTCGGACAAATGGCTGTCCAGTCTCTTCTTAAAAACTTCCAGTGTTGGAGCATTCAAAGCTTCTGGAGGCAGGTTGTTCCACTGGTTAATTGTTCTCACTGTCAGGAAGTTTCTCCTTAGTTCTAGGTTGCTTCTCTCCTTGATTAGTTGCCATCCGTTGCTTCTTGTCCTGCCTTCAGGCGCTGTGGAGAATAGCTTGACTCCCTCTTCTTTGGGGCAGCCCCTGAGATACTGGAAGGCTGCTATCATGTCCCCCCTCGTCCTTCTCTTCATTAAACTAGACCTACCCAAGCAATCGTTCCTTATATGCTTAAATATCTCCAGTGATGGAGCGCCCACGATTTCTGGTGGCAAGCTGTTCCACTGGTTAAACTGTCAAGAAGTTTCTCCTTCTCTCTCTTCGATCAGCTTCCAACCATTGTTTCTTGTCCTGCCCTTGGGTGCTTTGGGGAATAGTTTGACCCCCCCTCTTCTTTGTGACCCCCCCTCAAATACCGGAATACTGCTATCGTGTCTCCCCTGTTTCTTCTTTTCTTTAGACTAGCCAAACACAAGTCCCGCAGCCGTTCTTCGTAGGTTTTTGTCTCCAGGCCTTGCATCCTCTTAGTTGCTCTTCTCTGAACTTTTTCCAAACTCTCAACATCCTTTTTGTGATATGGTGACCAAAATTGGCTGCGGTATTCCAGGTGTGGCCTCACTAGGGTTTTATTTTTAAGGTTATTAGTTTCTGGGACTGGGGGGGGGGTTGACATCAAACACGGGAAACGTACAATGCTCCCTTTCTCTTCACGTGACATCCTAAACTTTGCAAAAGCTGAGCCTGGCTTTTCTACCAGGAAACGATCAAAGAACGATGGCTTTCATGCTAAAATATTTCTAGTTTTGGCACTCGGCCACGCTCGGCTTTTGTTCCTGGTTCAGGGTAAGCCAAGGGGACGAGGGACGCCGCGAAATAGGACAAAGAAGCAACTAGGACCTTTCTAAGATAGTCCCCGACTTACGGCAGTTCATTTAGTGTCCGTTCAAAGTTGCAACAGCTCTGGAAAAAGGGACCCAGGGCCGTTGCTCACACTTACGACCTTTGTAGCATCCCCCACGATCAGGTGATTGAAATTCAGACGCTCAGCAGTTGGTTCATACTTACGACCCAAGGTTTCGCGATCCCCTTTTGTGACCTTCTAAAAAGCAAAGTCGGGAGGGGGAAGCTAGATTCGTTAACTCATTTATCAGCTGCAGTGCTTCGCTTAATAAGTGTGGCAAGGAAGGTCGTAAAATGGGGAAAACTCACTTTAAGACGGTCTCAGCCAAAACTTTGGGTACAATTGTAGTCAAGGACTATCTGTCGTCATAAGAGCGCATGATTCACTTAACCACCGCAGAGATTCGCTGAACAACTGTGGCAAAAAAGGTCATAACCTGGGGCAAAAGTCCTTTGTGACTTTTCCAAGCTGGTTACCGACAAGCAGGTCAAGGGATGGGGTGGGTGGGGGGAAGGCGTATGTGCTTAACGACCGCACAATTCACTTAGCCCAGAGGTAGGCAACCTTGGCTCTTTTATGACTGGTGGACTTCAACTCCCAGAATTCCTGAGCCAGCCATGCTGAGGGGAAAGGGAGAGGTTTCCAAGCTGAGTCAGGCTGGCTCAGGAATTCTGGGAGTTGAAGTCCATGAGTCATAAAAGAGCCGAGATTGCCTACCCCTGATCCTAGATAGTCAAATTTAGCATGGATGTAAGGACAGGGGGAAGTGAGGACAAGGAAGCACCTTTTGCTTTTCTGTCATTGTCAATTGTTATGATTGTAAGGTTGTCGGTTTCAATCAGTGTCAGTCTTAATTGTCTATTGTCTTGGGATGGCTTCCACCCATGGGCGATGCAAGCCAGAAATGCAATATTGTTTTCCAGACAAGGAAAACCCACAATTATCTCATTATTGGCTCAGAAGGGACACAAAACAAGTCTCTGTGTTTTATTTCCTCCCTTTTCTTTCTGTACAAATCGGAGGAATTTAGGAGCTCCCAAACTCACTGGCGAATTTAAAAAAATAAATAAATTTGCAATTTTCTGGGGACTCCTTTAACTCCTCCAAAGTTACTCAAATCAGGCCTTGTGGGGTGGGGGATAAATAAGATACAAATAAATAAGATAAATGAATAAAAACATACAAAGAACGGCTGCAAGAATTGGGCACGACTAATCTAGAGAAAAGAAGGAGTAAGGGGGACCTGATAGCAGAATTTTAGTATCTGAGGGGCTGCCACAAAGAAGAGGAGGGGGTCAACCTAATTTTCCAGAGCACCTGAAGGCAGAACAAGAAGCAACGGATGGAAACTCATCAGGGAGAGAAGCAACCTGGAATTAAGGAGAAACTTCCTAGCAGTGAGGAAAATTAACCAGTGGAACTACTTGCCACCAGAAGTTCACCGGAAGTTTTAAAGAAGAGTTTGGGCAGCCACTTGTCTGAAATGGGCATAGGGCAATCTTGGCTCTTTTATGACTGGTGGACTTCAACTCCCAGAATTCCTGAGCCAGCCATGCTGAGGGGAAAGGGAGAGGTTTCCAAGCTGAGCCTGGCTCAGGAATTCTGGGAGTTGAAGTCCACGAGTCATAAAAGAGCCAAGGTTGCCTACCTCTGGTATAGGGTCTCCTACTTTAGCAGGGGGTTGGACTAGAAGACCTCCAAGGTTCCTTCCAGCTCTATTCTGATCAAGAAAGCAAATTGCAGGCTAAAATACCCTTCTTCCCCTTTGAAACTCTAAGGAATTTCTTGTCAAAAATATTGTGATTTTTTTTTTTCCTGGAAATGTTGAGACCCTGCAAAGAAAAAATATTTCGTGATCCCCTTAGTTTTTTTTTTTTTTAATCCCCTGTGAGTAAAGAAAGAGATTGGGAGGAATCTCTATAAATCTGTACTGGGAGTCCTTGACTTACGACGGTTCATTCAGTGGCCGTTCAAAGTTACAACGGCACTGAAAAAAAGAGACTGTTTTTCACACTTACGACCATTTCAACTTCTCCAGGGTCACGCGATCATAATCCAGATGCCTGGCAACTGACTCATACTTACGACGGTCGTAAGTGTCCCTGGGCTCACCTGATCCGCTTTTGCGACCTTCTGATGAGCAAAGCCAATGGGGGGGGAGGAGCCAGATTCATTTAACGACCGGGTTACTCACTGATCAGTGTGGCAAGAAAGGTTACAAAATGGGCCCAAACTCCCTTAGCTAATATGTCTCACTTAACAACCAAAATGTTTGGCTCAATTATGGCCGTTACGTTGAGGACTAGCTACCTGGCCAAAAGAAAAAGGGAGTTTTGAGTTTCGCTTGAACATTTGAAGTGTGTGCGGGGGGGGGGGCGAACCTAGAATTAGGAAAGCAAATAACTCTCAATTCAGCCACTCCCCCCCACAAAGAGCCACTGAGATTGGCATCGATAAAAGAAAAGCACTTTTTGTCCTTTTTTAAAAAATCTCTTTTTAATGGGTGTTTGGAAAGCCGATGCCTCTGGAGTGGGGAGGGGCTGGTTAAATATTGACTGTGGATTTAGAGGGGTTTTCTGGAGTAAATCCTGCCCAGCTTCAGTCAAAGAAAACAAAAGCATTCCGGATAAAAGAGGTAATAAAAAAGGGGGAAAGATTTTATTGCTAATTGCATTGGAATTAGGAAGAATTGGCCTTCCGAGATGGCTTTGCTAGAATGATCGGCCCTTCGTCTCAGTCAGGTTGAACCAGCCAGGAGGAAATCAGATCTCAGATTTTAGAGGACGAGTTCCTGAGGATTTTAGCACAGTGCAGCAAAATAAGGCGAGCAAGAGGCTAGTCCTCTGTGAGTGTAAGGAATCATCTTCAAGCACAGGGTTTTTCAAACATCGAGCACGCTGGGGAATTCTGGGAGTTCTAGTTCGCACAGGCTGGCTGGGGAATTCTGGGAGTTGGAAGTCCACACAAGCTGGCTGGGGAATTCTGGGAGTTCTAGTTCGCACAGGCTGGCTGGGGAATTCTGGGAGTTCTAGTTGACACAGGCTGGCTGGGGAATTCTGGGAGTTCTAGTTCGCATAGGCTGGCTGGAGAATTCTGGGAGTTCTAGTTCACACCGGCTGGCTAGGGAATTCTGGGAGTTCTAGTTCACACAGGCTGGCTGGGGAATTCTGGGAGTTCTAGTTCGCACAGGCTGGCTGGGCAATTCTGGGAGTTCTAGTTGACACAGGCTGGCTGGGCAATTCTGGGAGTTCTAGTTCACACATGCTGGCTGGGGAATTCTGGGAGTTCTAGTTCACACAGACTGGCTGGGGAATTCTGGGAGTTCTAGTTCACATAGGCTGGCTGGGGAATTCTGGGAGTTCTAGTTCGCACAGGCTGGCTGGGGAATTCTGGGAGTTCTAGTTCACACAGGCTGGCTGGGGAATTCTGGGAGTTGGAGCCCACACAGGCTGGCTGGATGTTTACCAGCCAGATTCTGTATTTTTTTTTAAACGTGCTCGAAGGATAGGATGATTTTATTTTTGCTGTGACATGACGCCTGGGTTTTTCACAGCTAAAGCACAGGCAGCACAGAAGGAAGGGTGTTTTTTCCCTTTCTTTCTAATTTTTGCATCTCCCTTGCGTGCTGAAACGTCTCCCTTCCAGGCAGCGCTTGAACAGTTCAGAAAGGG
This sequence comes from Crotalus tigris, assembly GCF_016545835.1. Lineage (NCBI taxonomy): Eukaryota > Metazoa > Chordata > Lepidosauria > Squamata > Viperidae > Crotalus > Crotalus tigris. The sequence continues at coordinate 471,983 of NW_024098172.1, read as the reverse complement.
GGAGAAGTGGCGCCTCTCCAAATCGCCAAGTATGACTGCTGCCCTTTTTGTAGAGAAGGTGTAAAGTGTGTGGAAGGGCTCTCTCGCTTGTAATTGTGGGTGGGTGCCGGTGCCTTGGAAGCAAAACACCGAGCAGCTTTGCTCAGCCCCCTAATGCCACCCTCAGGATCTTTCTCCCCTCTGCCTTGGTATTGTACGAGGCTGGTTGTGCTCGTCTTTCTTCCGTTTTTCATCTGATGATGCTACCTAGTTTGGTAATAAGATGTCTGCAAGAAAAACCCCGAGTTCAGAGAGCACCAAGGACCCCACAGCCGTCCTCCTCCTCCTCCTCCTTCTTCCTTCTCCTTCTTCTCCTCCATCCACTTCCACTTCTTCCTCCTCCTCTTATTTTTCTTCTTCATCCTCCTCCCCCTCCTTCTCCTCTTCCTCTTCCTCCTCTACCCTCACTTCCTTCTAGGACTGATGATGTTACCTAGTTGGGTCATGAAACATCTACAAGAAAACCACCCAGCTCAGAGAGCACCAAGGACCTCACAGTCCTCGTCCTCCTCCTCCTCCTCCTCCTCCAATCTCACTCCCTTCTAGTTCTGATGATGTTACTTAGTTGGGTCATGAAATGTTTGCAAAAGAGCTACCAAGCTCGGAGAGCACCAAGGACCCCACAGTCATCTTCCTCCTCCTAGCAAACCTCATTCCCTTCTAGCACTGATGATGTTACCTAGTTGGGTCATGAAACGTCGGCAAGAAAATGAAGTCCAGAGATCACCAAGGACTTCACACTTCTCCTCCTCTTCCTCCCTCCCTCCCTTCTAGCACTGATGATGTTCCCTAGTTGGGTCATAAAACGTCTGCAAGAAAACAGCTATGCCCAGACTATCAAGGACCCCACAGTCCTCCTCCTCCTCCTCCTCCTCCTCCTCCTCCTCCTCCTCCTCCTCCTCCTCCTCCTCCTCCTCCTCCTCCTCCAATCTCACTCCCTTCTAGTTCTGATGATGTTATCTATATGGGTCATGAAATGTCTGCAAAAAAACACTGAACTTGGAAAGCACCAAGGACCCACAATGGTCCTCCTCCTCCTCCTCCTCCTCCTCCTCCTCCTCCTCCTCCTCCTCCTCCTCCTCCTCCTCTCCAGAATTCCACTCTCTTCTAGCAATGATGATCTTACCTAGTTTGGTAATAAAATGTCTGCAAGAAAACCACCGAGCTCGGAGAGCACCAAGGACCCCACAGTCCTTCTCCTCCTCTCCCCCCCCCATCCCCTTCCCTTCTAGCACTGATGACGTTCCCTAGTTGGGTCATGAAATGTCTGCAAGGAAACAACGAGCACCAAGAACCCCTCATTTCAACCCTGAGCTACACATTTTCTCTTCTAAAAGTAGATTAATCCTTAATTCCTGGTCTCGCTTTGAGAGCTCTTGTTTTCCGGCTCTATATTTCTCTCATGCTCAGTACTGCGTAGGAAAAACAGCATTTTCCCCCCTCAATGCTCTTTTTTCTTTTGGCTTTTCCCCAGAACCGCTGACTTCCACCTTTCGCCATGGCCAAACTAGAGACCCTCTCCATCCTGAGCGACGCCAGCTACCACAGCCAGGAGACCTTCCACGCCTTCCACCCCAGGAGCTCTGAGTCCACCTCGCAGAGCATCGTGGGCAGCGGAGTCCCTCCCGAAAAGGATTTTGCCCTGAAGAGCCTGGGCACCAGGCCTCAGAACAGCCACCCGCAGCTGGATGGGACCCGGAGTAGTTACACTCTCTCCACGCGTCACGCTGGGGAGGAGAAGACCTGCAAGGCGGAGAAGGTCTCCAATTCCATCTACATTAATGGGGACTTGCGCAAGAACGAGAAGGGAAAGGCCGACGTCTGTGGGACTGTGGCGGCCAACAACGAGAAGAACATGCCTCCGCCACTGCCCCAGTACAGAGAAGCCAATAAACCACCAAAGATATTGCCAGTCTCCGGGAAACTGGACCAGGTGAGTCTCCGTCTTCAGATAAGAAAAATCTGAAGATGATGGTGGGTTCCTTGTCAGTCACATAGAACCTAACAGGTGGGGGGACTATGGCCCCTTTATGGCTTGGGGACTTCAACTCCCAGAATTCCTGTGCCAGCCATGCAGGCTCAAGAATTCTGGGAGTTGAAGTCCACAAGTTATGAAGGGGCCACAGTTCCCCCATTTTGGCTCAGGAATTCTGGGAGTTGAAGTCCACAAATCATGAAGGGGCCAGAGTTCCCCATGGTGGCTCAGGAATTCTGGGAGTTGAAGTCCACAAGTCATGAAGGGGTCACAGTTCCCCCATTTTGGCTCAGGAATTCTGGGAGTTGAAGTCCACGAGTCATAGAGGGGGCATCGTTCCCCCGTTTTGGCTCAGGAATTCTGGGAGTTGAAGTCCACAAGTCATGAAGGGGCCACAGTTCCCCCATTTTGGCTCAGAAATTCTGGGAGTTGAAGTCCACAAGTCATAAAGGGGCCACAGTTCCCCCATTTTGGCTCAGGAATTGTGGGAGTTGAAATCCACAAGTCATGAAGGGGCCACAGTTCCCCATGCTGGCTCAGGAATTCTGGGAGTTGAAGTCCACAAGTCATAAAGGGGCCACAGTTCCCCCATTTTGGCTCAGGAATTCTGGGAGTTGAAGTCCACAAGTCATGAAGGGGCCACAGTTCCCCCATTTTGGCTCAGGAATTCTGGGAGTTGAAGTCCACAAATCATGAAGGGGCCACAGTTCCCCCATTTTGGCTCAGGAATTATGGGAGTTGAAGTCCACAAATCATGAAGGGGCCACAGTTCCCCCATTTTGGCTCAGGAATTCTGGGAGTTGAAGTCCACGAGTCATAGAGGGGCCATCGTTCCCCCATTTTGGCTCAGGAATTCTGGGAGTTGAAGTCCACAAGTCATGAAGGGGCCACAGTTCCCCCATTTTGGCATCAGGAATTCAGTACAGATAATTGAACAAAATTTGTTGCATTACATTCTTGATTAAATTATCTTTCCATCGATATATCATTTTATGGTACTCCTCCCCTCCCAAAAAAAGCGGTGTTATTAGCCATCAAACCTCAAAAATACACTTTTCCCAAAAAGGTTTCCGCAATTTTGGCCGTTACTGTAAATGTAACAAACGAAGAAGCAAATTCTCTTTAATAAATTGAATGAATCTGTAGAGAAATGAAAATTCTGCTTTATTTGCTGTGTGCTTCTACTTCTCCTTTCAGAATACCGAATCCTTACTTAGACCTTCAGCCTTTAAACCAGTTGTTCCTAAAAACTTCCATTCCATGCAAAACCTGTGTCCACCGCAGAACAATGGCGTGGCCACCGAGAACCGAAAGACTTTAAACCACACGCACAGCAATAGTCCCGCCCCGGTCAAAAGCGGCTTGGAGAAGGCCAGCCTTAACAGGACTACCAATGCGGGAGGTGGTCTCTCCGATTCCGGCCGCAACTCTTTAACCAGCTTGCCCACCTACGGCACGGGCTACAGCCAGCACGTGGGTCCCATGAGCGCCTCCACCAGTCACATCAACCGCATCGGGACCACCTACGGCGAGAAGAACGTGGTGGGATACGGGATATCTACCTCAGACAGCGGCCGATCTTCCACCAAGAGCACGTCTTCGTTCAGCCGACTCAACCACCTCAACGAGACGCTGCCTTTCCACTCGCCTTCCACGGACGACATCATCGAAGATCTGGAGAACCGGCTGTGGGAGAAGGAGCAGGAAGTCCTCCAGATGAGGAGGAACCTGGACAAGAGCGAGACGGCCATCTACCAGGTCTTTGAGGAGAAGCAGAAGATTTGGGAACGGGAGATGGAAGAGCTGAGGCAGAACTACGCCAACAAGTTTCAGCAAGTCTCCAAGAAGGCCCAGAGAGCTCAACAGGCTCTCCAGCTCCAGATCTTTAAGCTCCAGCAGGAGAAGAAGAAGCTCCAGGAGGACGTGGCTCAACTCCTTCAACAACGGGAAGAGCTGGAGAAGAAATTTGTGGCTTTCAAGAAAGAGCAGGCCGAGTTCCTTCCCAAGATGGAAGAGACCCGATGGGAGGTGAGCGTCAGCCAGGGTCAACACCAAACAAGGGATTCAACCAACGTTGTGAGTGGTCTCCTGGACAGCCCGTAGTAGTTTTGAAAAAAGGGAGTCTTCTCCTTCCTCTTCCAATGACAGGTAGTCCTCACCTTACGACAATTCGTTCAGCCACCCAGGGGCTCCCACACACCCCTTGAGGCACCGTGTGCTCCCAATAACAACTGCAACACAGGGAGCCAGGATTGCGCAGGTGGCGTAACCATGATGGTTAAAGTCAGTGGAGCTTCTCTGTCATTCCAGTCAGGGTTGTCCCAAAGGTGCTTTTTGGGGGAGGCAACCGGACTTCCTCGTTTTTCTTTGAAGATGTTTCCCTTCTCATCCCAGAAGCTTCTTCGGCTCTGACTTCTTCCCCACCATCCAGTCGGAGCCGAAGAAGCCTCTGGGATGAAAAGCGAAACGTCTTCAAAGAAAAACAAGGAAATCCGCTTGCCTGCTGAAAAAAAGCACCTTTGGGAGCACAATGACATATGACTATAATTCTAGGCTCAGTTGTGGTGGTAAGTTGAGGACCACGTGCATATGGAGATAATTCGCCACGATGAAAAAAAGATGTTGAGACTCTAGAAAGAGTGCAGAGAAGAGCAACAAAGATGATTAAGGGACTGGAGGCTAAAACATGTAAGGAACGGTTGCTGGAATTGGGGATGTCTAGTTCAGTGGTTCTCAACCTGTGGGTCGGGACCCCATTTGGGGTCGAACAACCATTTCACGGGGGTCGCCAAAAACACAGTCCGCCATTTTTTCCCCCTTTTCCTTAGCTGTGCCACTCCCTTTTATTCTATTGGCTTTTGAAAGCCAATAGAATAGACTCTCTTGAATAGAGTCTAATTCTATTGGCTTTCAAAAGCCAATAGGAATTGTCCAGGCTGTCTCTGCCCTGCTGAGCCCGCCAAAAGCCCCATTCTGAAAACGGTGCTGCACCAGTTGAGTAGTCCTCGACTTATGACCGGTTGAGTAGTCCTCGACTTACGACCGGTTGGGGGTCGCGGCATTAAAAAGGTTGAGAACCACTGGTCTAGTTTAATGAAGAGAAGGACGAGGGGGGACAGGATAGCAGTCTTCCAGTATCTGAGGGGCTGCCCCAAAGAAGAGGGAGTCAAGCTCTTCTCCAAAGCAGCTGAAGGCAGGACAAGAAGCAGTGGATGGAAACCAACCCAGGAAAGAAGCAACCTAGAACTAAGGAGAAATTTCCTGACAGTGAGAACAATTAACCAGGTTCCCCATGCTGGCTCAGGAATTCTGGGAGTTGAAGTCCACAAGTCATGAAGGGGCTATAATTTCCCATGCCGGCTCAGGAATTCTGGGAGTTGAAGCCCACAAGTCACAAAGGAGCCATGGTTCCCCACCCCTGATCTAGGGTCTAATGTGATGAAAGGAGCCAGGGATACTATCCGGTGAATATAGGTCCTTCACAAGGGCTCAGTTTGTCCCCTGTGCAGATCTGAAACTACATTTGGTCATGCCCAGGAACTGACTTTTTTTAAGACAGGGGTCTTCAAACTCGGCCCTTTTATGACTGGTGGACTTCAACTCCCAGAATTCCTCAGCCAGTGTGCTTGGCTGAGGAATTCTGGGAGTTGAAGTCCACTCCTCTTAAAGTATATATCGGGTCTTCAAACTGGGCCCTTTTATGACTTGTGGACCTCCCAGAATTTCTGAGCCAGGCACGTTGGCTGAGGAATTCTGGGAGTTGAAGTCCACTCCTCTTAATGTCTATATCAGGGGTCTTCAAACTTGGCCCTTTGATGACTTGTGGACTTCAACTCTCAGAATTTGCCTGGCTGAGGAATTCTGGGAGTTGAAGTCCATCCTCTTAAAGTCTATATCAGGGGTCTTCAAACTGGGCCCTTTTATGACTGGTGGACTTCAACTCCCAGAATTCCTCAGCCAGCATGCCTGGCTGAGGAATTCTGGGAGTTGAAGTCCACTCCTCTTAAAGTGTACATCGGGTCTTCAAACTGGGCCCTTTTATGACTTGTGGACCTCAACTTCCAGAATTCCTCAGACAGGCATGCTGGCTGAGGAATTCTCGAAGTTGAAGTCCATCCTCTTAAAGTCTATATCAGGGGTCTTCAAACTCGGCCCTTTTATGACTGGTGGACTTCAACTCCCAGAATTCCTCAGCCAGGCACGCTGGCTGAGGAATTCTGGGAGTTGAAGTCCACTCTTAAAGTCTATATCAGGGGTCTTCAAACTGGGCCCTTTTATGACTGGTGGACCTCAACTCCCAGAATTCCTCAGATAGGCACGCTGGCTGAGGAATTCTGGGAGTTGAAGTCTGCGAGTCATAAAAGGGCCCGGTTGGAGGACCCCTGCTTTAAGAGGTTACCTCATGGGCATCTCTCTCTTCCAGGTGTGCCAAAAGGCCGGCGAGATTTCCCTGCTGAAGCAGCAGCTGAAGGACTCTCAAGCCGACGTCTCCCAAAAGCTGAACGAGATCGTCGGGCTGCGTACCCAACTCAAAGAAGGCCAGAGCTTCCTCAGAGAGAAGGACGAGCAGTTCTTGACGCTGAAGGACTCCTACAGCACCAAGAGCCTCAGCCTGGACTTCTGCGAGAACGAGCTGCAGCAGAAGATGGACGAGGTCCAGATGTTGCGGGAGAAGCTCAGCCAGTGTGAGCTGGAAGTCTCCAACCTGAAGCAGACGCTGGTGCAGCTGGGAGGACACCCCAACCATGTCCCTTCGGAACTGCCGGAGAAGCTCGCCAGGGATCCCGTGGCCTGCGAGAGCGACGAGGCCAAGATGAAACGACAGAGCGAGGAGAACCTCAACGCCTTGAGGAGAGAAGTGGAGAGGCTCCAGGGGGAGCTGAAAGCCGAGCGCCAGTTACGGGAGCAGCAAATTGTGGACTTTGAGGAGGAGCGTTGCACGTGGCAGGAGGAGAAGGAGAAAGTCATCAAGTACCAGAAGCAGCTGCAGTTGAACTACGTGGAGATGTATCAGAAGAACCAACTTCTGGAGCACAAGGTGAACGAGATGACCAGCAAGGCCGCCAGCCTCTCCCACGCCGATGAAAAGAAAACGTGGACTCCATCCCGACTGGAAAGGATAGAATCCACCGAAATCTAAAGGAAAGAACCAAGGCATTTTGTGTACGTTTTTTCTAATTATGGTGCCTGTCATTCCGCTGGAGATCTTCCCAAGTAGAATATGTGACAATAACCAGCAGCATAAATCTTTGCACTTGGCCCCTCAGACATAACTTTGGTGCTCTACAAATTGCTTTTATTGTGGGGGGGGAGGAAGCCACAGGTATACTTTTGTGTTCCAGGGAGGGTTTGTTATCAGGAGTACTTTTTAGTTGATGTGGTGTTTTTGTTGTTGTTGTTGTTGTTATGACTCCATTAGCCAATGCACTACAATCTCGACTCCCCTCTGAAATTCTTTATACGGCACGTTTAGCTCTGTGGGGTCCTTGGTGCTCTCTGAGTTTGGTTGTGTCCTTGCAGACGTTTCCTGACCCAACTAGGTAACACCACCCGTGCTTTGAAGGGTAAACAGGGCAGGAGACTAGCAGATCGTCTGCATCAGTGGTTCTCAACCTTTTTAATGCCGCGACCCCCCAACCGGTCGTAAGTCGAGGACTACTCAACCGGTCGTAAGTCGAGGACTACTCAACTGGTGCAGCACCATTTGCAGAAGGGGAGTTTTGGCGGGCTCAGCAGGGCAGAGACAGCCTGGACAATTCCTATTGGCTTTCAAAAGCCAATAGAATAAAAGGGAAGAGCACAGCTAAGGAAAAGGGGGGAAAAATGGCGGACTATGTTGTTTGGCGACCCCCATGAAATGGTCGCTCGACCCCAAATGGGGTCCCGACCCACAGGTTGAGAACCACTGGTTTGCATGAATGCCATCTAGCAGTGAGAAGTCATGATGTAAATCAGGGGTGTCAAACTGCTGGCCCGCGGGCCGGATGCGTCATGCCGAAAGCGCGCCCATCCCATTGCCGGCGATGGAGAAAAAGTCACGTCACGTGACGTTGCGAGTTTGACACACCCCTGATGTAAACTCTTTCATGTGGACCAATCTAACGATAGTTTCAGCTGGGAAAGTGTGAGCATCCTAGACCAAGCTGAGTCCCCAAATGCGGAAGCCCGGCACTCGGATAAATTGGCCATCCACAGACGCATGGAGATAAACGACATTTACACACCATTCAAGAGAGACAATCAGAAAACCCAAAAGGAGACAAAAAGACCCAAACACTCCTTCAGCAGCAATCGACACCCAGAGGTTAAAACCAAGGTTAATACTAGGCCAATCATCTGGAAGCAAACACTATACCCCAATCAAGGAACTATCAACTCAGACAAACAAGCTGACAATAAACAACAGCCTAATCAAGGAACTACCCGGAATACTCCCATTAACACTGACTTGCATACAGAAAGAGAAGCAAACCCCACTTTTTTCTAGCACTGATCATGTTACCTAGTTGGCTCAGGAAACGTCTGCAAGAAAATAGCTAAGCTCAGAGAGCACCAAGGACCCCACAGTTCTTCTTCTTCTCCTCCTCCTCCTCCTCCTCCTCCTCCTCCAATCCACAGCCCCCCTGTCTTCTAGCACTGATGATGTTACCTAGTTGGGTCAGGAAATGTCTGCAAGAAAATAACTAAGCTCAGAGAGCACCAAGGATCCCTCAGCTCAATCTTGAGCTACAAATATTCTGTGAGAATAGAGTTGAACCTTTGAAGTTATGGCAGGTGGAAGTTTTCTGACCCCCCTCCCCCTTTGCCCTTTCCTCTCCCTCTGTGAAACTCTTTCTATCCCTCCAGGGAGAGAAGACTTTCGTCTTTCCCAAAGAATGCCACGGTTCCCTGAGCAAACTATAATTCCCAAGGTTTATTGGGAGGAAGCCTACCTACTGAGCAGTTTAAAAGTGGTCTTCAATTATAGGATACCTCAAAAGGCATTTAATGCCTGCTGGAAAATAAGGAACAGCACTTAACATCCTTCTAGAGCAGGGGGTCTTCAAACGTGGCCCTTTTATGACTTGTGGACTTCAACTCCCAGAATTCCTCAGCCAGCGTGCCTGGCTGAGGAATTCTGGGAGTGGAAGTCCACTGTTAAAGTCTATATCAGGGGTCTTCAAACTTGGCCCTTTGATGACTTGTGGACTTCAACTCCCAGAATGCCTCAGCCAGGCACGCTGGCTGAGGAATTCTGGGAGTTGAAGTCCACTCCTCTTAAAGTCTGTATCAGGAATCTTCAAACTTGGCCCTTTTATGACTTGTGGACTTCAACTCCCAGAATGCCTCAGCCAGGCACGCTGGCTGAGGAATTCTGGGAGTTGAAGTCCACTCCTCTTAAAGTCTGTATCAGGAATCTTCAAACTTGGCCCTTTGCTGACTTGTGGACTTCAACTCCAGAAGTCACCCATCTAGAATAGAGGTCTAGATTTCCTGTTCTTAATCCTGGAGTTTTATTTTAACAGAATACCAGAGTTGGAAGGGACCTTGGAGGTCATCTAGTCCAACCCCCTGCTCAGGCAGGAAACCCTATGACAAATGGCTGTCCAGTCTCTTCTTAAAAACTTCCAGTGTTGCAGCATTCACAACTTCTAGAGGCAGGTAGTTCCACTGATGAATTGTTCTCACTGTCAGGAAATTTCTCCTTGATTCCAGATTGCCTCTCTCCTTAATGAGTTTCCATCCATTTTGTTCTGTTCTTTGCGTTGATAAGGCATTGAAACGAGGTAGGAGTAACAACAGATGCTTCTCTATTTTGGCTTTAACAGAACAACACAAAATGGCTCCGCTCCCTTTTATACCTTCTGCAGGGAACAGCGTCAGCCAATAAATGCAACGTATTTTCCCACTCTGCGCATGCTCAATAGGCTGGAGATAGCCTATCTGGCCAGGGCAGGCCACATGGTCTGCATAACACATTTGTTAATGTCAGGACATAACACATTTGTTAATCTCAGCTGGGTTTTCTCAGTATTTCTACAAGCTTCAACCTGAGATGAAATGCAGGTTACAGGTAGTCCTCGATTGACGACCACAATTGAGCCAACCATTTCTGTTGTTAAGTGAATTTTGCCCCGTTTTACGACCTGTCTGGCTTTGCTTGTCAGCAGCTAGCAAAAGGGGATCACGTGACCCCGGGAGGCTGCAACCGTCATAAATTGGGAATCAATTGACAAAAGTGTCTGAATTTTGATCGCCTGACCCTGGGGATGCCGTAAGGGTATAAAAAACGATCATCCGTCCCTTTCTTCCAGTGCCGTTGTAACTTTGAACGGCCACTAAATGGACTGTGTAAGTTGTGGACTAGCTGTACTTACAAACACTTCAGGTAAGTGACGGAGGTTAATATTGTGCTGATGGATGGATGAAAGGAAGGAAGGAAGGAGGGAAGATCTTAGGAAGGAAGAAGGAAAGAAAGAAAGAACTTTAGAAGGAAGATCGAAGAAAGGAAGGGAGGGAAGGAAGAAAAGAAGATCTTAGGGAGGGAGAGGAAGGAAAAGAAAACTTGAAGGAAGGAAGATCGAAGAAAAAGGAGGGAAGGAAGGAAGGGAAAAGGGAAAGAAGGAAGGAAAGACGATTTTAGGAAGGAAGGAGGGAGGGAGCAAGGAAAGAAGAACTTTAGGAAGGAAGGAAGATTCCAGGAAGAAAGGAAAAATGGAAGGAAGGAAGATCTTAGGAAGGAGAGAAGGAGGAAGGAAATGAAAGAACTTGAAGGAAGGAAGATCGAAGAAAGAAAGGGAAGGAAGGAAGGAAAAAAGGCTGGCATGAGAAGAGAAGTTTTGTAGTAATTTTGCTAGATCATAGAAGGCAAGATAGCTGTACTACTAAACATTTGCCTTACCAAAAACCTAGGCCAGGGGTAGGCAACCTTGGCTTTTTTATGACTCATGGACTTCAACTCCCAGAATTCCTGAGCCAACCTGGCTCAGCTTGGAAACCTCTCCATTTCCCCTCAACATGGCTGGCTCAGGAATTCTGGGAGTTGAAGTCCACGAGTCGTAAAAGAGCCAAGGTTGCCTACCCCTGGTCTAGGCCTAGGCCGCTTTATGACTCGTGGACTTCAACTCCCAGAATTCCTGAGCCAGCATGGGGAACTCTGGCCCCTTCATTACTCGTGGACTTCAACTCCCAGAATTCCTGAGCCAGCATGGCTGAGCTTGGAAATCCCCTCAGCGTGGCTGGCTCAGGAATTCCAGCATGGGGAACTCTGGCCCCTTCATTACTCATGGACTTCAACTCCCAGAATTCCTGAGCCAACCTGGCTCAGCTTGGAAACCTCTCCATTTCCCCTCAACATGGCTGGCTCAGGAATTCTGGGAGTTGAAGTCCACGAGTCGTAAAAGAGCCAAGGTTGCCTACCCCTGGTCTAGGCCTAGGCCGCTTTATGACTCGTGGACTTCAACTCCCAGAATTCCTGAGCCAGCATGGGGAACTCTGGCCCCTTCATTACTCGTGGACTTCAACTCCCAGAATTCCTGAGCCAGCATGGCTGAGCTTGGAAACCTCTCCCTTTCCCCTCAGCGTGGCTGGCTCAGGAATTCTGGGAGTTGAGGTCCACGAGTCCTAAAAGAGCCAAGGTTGCCTCACCATTACCCTAGGACAGTGGTTCTCAACCTTTTTAATGCCGCGACCCCCAATCGGTCGTAAGTCGAGGACTACTCAACCGGTCATAAGTCAAGGAATACTCAACTGGTGCAGCACCGTTTGCAGAATGGGACTTTTGGCGGGCTCAGCAGGGCAGAGACAGCCTGGACAATTCCTATTGGCTTTTGAAAGCCAATAGAATTAGACTCTATTCAAGAGAGTCTATTCTATTGGCTTTCAAAAGCCAATAGAATAAAAGGGAGCAGCACAGCCAAGGAAAAGGGGGGGGGAAATGGTGGACTGCGTTGTTTGGCGACCCTCGTGAAATGGTCGTTCGACCCCAAATGGGGTCCCAACCCACAGGTTGAGAACCACTGAACTAGGAGAATCTACATTTTAAAATGTCGGCACAGCTCGTCCCCAACTTAACAACCACAATTGGGACCAGAATTTCCACTGCTCAGCAAGGAGGGCTGTTAAGTGACTCTTGCCCAGCAGTACATTTTTTTTTTTGCCAAAGTCGTTAAGCAGATCCCACGGTCGTCCAGCGAATCCGGCTTTCCCCCATTGACTTGTGCTTGTCAGAAACCAACTTGGGGGTGGGAGTGAAAGGCACCCAAATGCTGATCGTGTGATTATAGGGGTGTTGGCGATGGTCATAGGCCTGAAAACCCGTCCTAAGTCACTTTTCTTCAGCACCGCTGTAACTTCAACCGGTCACTAAACAAACGATGGTATTTTGAGAAGTAGCTGGGGTCACTGCCCTGCCTCTCATGCCAGGTGGATTTCCTAGGAGTTTAAAAAAAAAATTATGCTCAGACATCCAGTGTTGGGGGGCAAGAATAAAGCGCCTCTCTTTATCCCACCGAAAAACATTTTTTCACCGGTAACCGCCTGCAAAATCCCCACCTCTCTCGTTCTGCGTGATTTTACGTTCGGCATGTACTTGGATCAACTGAGGTTTTTCTCTTCTCATCCTCTCCCTCCTCTCTTCTTTCCTCTCCTCTACTAGTTTCTTTATCTTCTCCTTTCTCTTCTCTCTCTTCTCTCCACTCTTTCCTCTTCCTCTCCGTCATCTCCTTTCCCTCTCTCCTCTCTCTTTTCCTCTTCCTCCTCTACGCTCATCTTCCTCTCCCTCCTTTCCCTCTCTCCTCTCTCCTTTCCTCTTCCTCCTCTCTCCTCTTCTTCTCCCTCCTCTCCTTTCCCTCTCTCCTCTCTCCTTTCCTCTTCCTCTCCCTCCTCTCCTCTCTCTTCTTCCTCCTTCTCTCCTTTCCTCTTCCTCCTCTCTCCTCTTCTTCTCCCTCCTCTCCTTTCCCTCTCTCCTCTCCTCTCTCCTTTCCTCTTCCTCTCCCTCCTCTCCTCTCTCTTCTTCCTCCTTCTCTCCTTTCCTCTTCCTCCTCTCTCCTCTTCTTCTCCCTCCTCTCCTTTCCCTCTCTCCTTTCCTCTCTCCTTTCCTCTTCCTCTCCCTCCTCTCCCTCTTCTCTCCTCTCTTCTTCCTCCTTCTGTCCTTTCCTCTTCCTCTCTCCTCTCCCTCCTGTCCTCTCTCCTTTCCTCTTCCTCCTCTCCTTCTCCCTCCTCTCCTTTCCCTCTCTCCTCTCCACTTCCTCTCCCTCTCCCCTCTTCCTCCTCTCTCCTCTTCCTCCTCTCCTTTCCCTCTCTCCTCTCCTCCTTCCCTCTTCCTTCTCTACACTTGTCTTCCTCTCTCCTCTTCCTCTCCTCTCTTCCTTTCTTTTGTCTCCTCTCCCTCCTCTCCTCTCCTTTCCCTCTCCTCTCTCTTATCTCTCCTCTTCCTCTCCCTCCTCTTTTCTCTCCCCCTCTGTTCTTCTCTCTCCTCTCCTCTTCTTCTTCTTCCTCTCTCCTCTCCTCTCTTTCCTTCTTTCCCTTCATTTTCTTTTTGTGTTGAGTGACTCAAAGGTCTCTGTCAGGTCTTTTCGTAAACTGTGACTTGTCTTTCCTGTGGGAAGACATCAGTTTTGGGGGGGGGGGGAAATGGCACTTTTTTTTGGTACCTCGCCCGGTAAGAGAGAACAAAGAATATATAATATATTATATCTATATCTATACATATGCTATCTTAGGTTTTTTTTTGTTTAAAAGACGATTTGCCATTCTTGAATTGAGCGCGGAACCTAACTATCCGAGGCCACGGCGAACCGATTTTTGTCGGTGGAAAGGGACATAAATGGAAACGCAAAGAGAAGAGATCACACGTCTAAAACATTATACAGTAACAAAGTTACTTGGATGTAAATACTCTCTGTGTCGGTTTATGTGATGATTAAAGCAAAAAGATGTGTACAAAGAGGGCCAAAAAAAAAAAAAAATTTCTCTGCAACGACGTGCAGGAAGAGCAGAACGGACGTTCTGGGGTTATAAGAGGCATCTTGGCAAATTCTCAACTCCCCATATGGTACCAAAGTCGTTCTGGATTCTTCCAGGATTACAACAAGACGTCTCTTTTTCTGTTTAGGTTTTTGGGTCCATAATCTTGTTGGGCTTGGGTCGGTGGCAAAATTCGGGGCTCAGCTGTTGCACGTTTTACGACCATTTCATGACCTTCCTGTGAATCACTGCACTGATTACATTAGTGACTGGGTTGTTAAGTGAACCTTGCTTTCCCCATTGACGTTGAGGTCGCAAAAGGGGATCACATGACGCCCTCGGGACAACTGTCACAAGTACGAGTCAGTGGCCCAGCGTCTGAATTTTGATCACGTGACCGCAGTGATGCTACTATGGTTGTAAGTGCAAAAAAAAAAGGTCCTAAGTCACTTTTTTTTAAAACAGTCACTAAATGAACCGTCGTAAGTCGAGCACGGCCGGTAGTTTGGAAGCCAAATTGCCTTGATGTTCTTTTATATATCCTTATTTAAAAGGCTCCGCCTGTTTTTCTCTGCTCTTCCTGCGAATTGAAGCCAGGCCTTCTTCCCGAATCAGAACTGTTAATCCTTTGTCACATACTCTCGACTGTTGATTTATTATTATTTTTATTTTTATTTTGAACTGTCTTGGAGGAGACCGTTCTTCTCAAAAGAAGAAAAAAAAAAAAGAGAATTAAAAGTAACAAAAAAAAACCAAACGTTTCTTACCTAGTTTTTTTGCATTCAAACCGTGTTTGATCGACTTCGCGTTTCTGATTGTTTGCATTTAATAAAAGAAAGTCACAGTCTTTTTGTATAACAAAACTGTTTTTAAATAATTGCTTAAATCTATGGCATAACTCGGTTTCGTGACCCTCTAAATACGAAAACAACTACTGCCATCCAAGAGGGTAGGGTTTTTTTTGATAATGTAAATATATATAGATATATATATAAATATATATTTAAAAATATAAATATATATAGATATATATAAATACATATTTACAAATATATATATATATACATATATACATATACATATATATATATACACACAGACATATATGTTTTCTGAGACATATATATATATATATATATATATATATATATATATATATATATATATACATACGTATATATACATGCATGCATAGACACACATATACACTTTTTAGTTCTTATCAACCAGACATACCTTTTCTGAGATTCGAACCTGGGCTGTCTGCATGTTAAGTAGCTGTGTTTAACCTCTAAGCCACAGGCTCTTTCTCACTTTTGCCAGCTGTATATATAGATCAATACACATTATATGTGTATTGATCTATCTTAATCCCCATCTGGCACTGAAAGGTTTTTATTCAAGGAGAAAGAAAAATGGAGCAAGACTCCCCCTCCATTTAAAACGGTAAAAGAGATACAGAGATGGTGAGTTCTAGTCCCGCCTTAGGCATGAAAGCCGGCTGGGTGACTTTGGGCCAATCACCAGGAGACGGTGAGTTCTAGTCCTGCCTTAGGTATGAAAGCCAGCTGGGTGATTTTGAGCCAATCATCGGGAGATGGTGAGTTCTAGTCCCACCTTAGCTATGAAAGCTGGTTGGGTGACTTTGGGCCAGTCCTCCTCTCTCAGCCCTAGGAAGGAGGCAATGGCCCACCACTTCTGAAACCCCTTGCCTTCAGGTGCTTTGGAGAACAGGTTGACGCTCCCCTCTTCTTTGTGGCAGCCCCTCAAATATTGGAAGACTGTTATCATGTCACTCTGAGTCCTTTTTTTCATTAAAATAAACACATCCAATTCCTGCAACTGTTCTTCACATGTTTCAGCTCAAATCTCCATTCCAGTCCTCTAGAGCAGTGGTTCTCAACGTGTGGGTCAGGACCCCATTTGGGGTCGAACGACCATTTCACAGGGGTCGCCAAACAACGCAGTCCGCCATTTTTCTCCCTTTTCCTTAGCTGTGCTACTCCCTTTTATTCTATTGCAGTGTTTCTCAACCTTGACAATTTTAAGGCATGTGGACTTCAACTCCCAGAATTCCACAGCCAGCAATGCTGGCTGTGGAATTCTGGGAGTTGAAGTCCACATGCCTTAAAATTGTCAAGGTTGAGAACACTGTTCTATTGGCTTTTGAAAGCCAATAGAATAGACTCTCTTGAATAGAGTCTAATTCTATTGGCTTTCAAAAGCCAATAGGAATTGTCCAGGCTGTCTCTGCCCTGCTGAGCCCGCCAAAAGTCCCATTCTGCAAACGGTGCTGCACCAGTTCAGTAGTCCTCGACTTACGACTGGTTGAGTAGTCCTCAACTTACGACCGGTTGGGGGTCGTGGCATTAAAAAGGTTGAGAACCACTGCTCTAGAGGACATCTAAATTCATCTCTCAGTTATTACTGTAACTGGACCTCACAGATAATAGATATTTATTATATATATGCAGGACTCTCAGTCGGTTATTCAAACACAAAGAGGAAGCAGCATTAAGAAGAACAGAGAAGCAATCGACTCTTCATTTCATTTATTCCGGGAATTTGTCACAGACCAATTAAGTCCTTTGCTAAACAGCAGATTTAATTAACGGGCCTGTCATCAATTTCCACATTATTTTAGTCATGCCTCTCACTGGAGGCTTTTTTTTTTTTTTGAAACTCATCTGGCTGGACAACCTGTCTGCTGCTTTTTAAAAAAAATTTCATTTGATAGTTTGTTTTTTTGTTAACGTTCGTAAATGATCGAACTAAAAGTCAAACAGCGGTGAGCCTTCCTAGACGGCCAAGGATAGCTTTCAGAGAATTTGATTGTAATTCTAGTTTTTGAAAGGCTGGTTGATTTTTCTAAAGGAATTTTCCAAAAAGGAGGATCGCATTGACTAAAAGAATTTTGGACACCGCCAATGTAGGTGTCCAAATGTAAAACTGGATTGTAAACGTGGAATGTTTGTTCTGGAGAACATTTGAAAAAAATGATTGATTCGGGTAATTTATTAGCTTGGCCTCCGTCCTCTGTCTGCCTCTCGGCTGATAAGAACAGAAAACTTTGAAAAAGTCCACTTCGGAACCATTTTATTTCCAAAGTGAGATCATGTACTGTTTGCAAGAAGTTCAACAGGAAAAACCTTTCCTATATTTCTAGGAAATATTGATCGTAAGATGGGGCAAAATTCACTTAACATGTGTCTTGCTTAGAGATAGAAACGTGGAGCTCAATTGTCGTTGTAAGTAGAGGACTACCTGCATTGGAACTCAACATTATGCAAGCACAAGTGATAGAACAAAGCCAAACTAGAATAGAATAGAGCTGGAAGGGACCTTGGAGGTCTTCTAGTCCAGCCCCCCGCTTAAGCAAGAGGACCTACACCATCTCAGACAGGTGATTGTCCAGTCTCTTTTTAAAAACTTCAGCCCACAATTTCTGGTGGCAAGCTGTTCCACTGTTGATTGTCCTCACTGTCAGGAAGTTTCTCCTTAATTCCAGGTTGCTTCTCTCTTTGATCAGCTTCCAACCATTGTTTCCTGTCCTTCCCTCTTGGACTTTAAGAGAGCTGGTTTCAATAAACCTAGAGAGAACGTGGGAAGGAGGCCCTGGATGAGAATCCTGAAGGACAAAACCACCCAAGAAGCTTGGGACACTTTGAAAAGTGGAGATTACAAAAGGCCTGTCTAGCACAACTTAACTTGAATAAAACATGGAAAGTGAATGCAGTGTTACGTGATCCTCTTAGATCAGGGGTCTTCAAACTTGGCCCTTTTATGACTTGTGGACTTCAACTTCCAGAATTCCTCAGCCAGGCATGCTGACTGAAGAATTCTGGGAGTTGAAGTCCACAAGTCATAAAAGGGCCAAGTTTGAAGACCCCTGTCTTAGATTAACTCTCAAGCGATTCTGGATCTGCACAATGGCATCAGAAACTTAAAATCAGATTTAATCAGAAGTAAACGCCCCTGAATTCCAAGGGGCTCCAGGCTAGGAATCCAAGTGTTATTTCTATAGCCACACAAACTTAACAATACTTACAAGAGATTAGACTGGATCGTGTGACTATCTTCTGAACAAACAGGTCTAGGATTATTAGACTCTTAAGCCAATTCAATTCTTGCCTGTGCGGAAAATTAGCTGCACAGCTACTGCCTTGTTAGAATTCCCGCGTTTGAAAATATCTGATTTACGGCATTTCCAGTTGGCCATTTATCCAAAGCTCCGTGGAAAGTAGATTTGATCCCTCAAATAACCTCTGAGGAAAACAGGGCTGAGAGAAACACCAGTGTAACAAGTCTCAATTTTGAGAATGGACTTGAATTCAGTCCGATATTTTAAGCTTTAAAAACAGCCCCCTGGTTTCCTGATTTTATAAGTCCTTGGCTTACAACCAGTTTGTTCAGTGACCGTTCAAGATTACAAAGGCATTGGAAAAAGTAACACGGCTGTTTTTCGCACTTACGACCTGTGGGAAGTCAGTACCCCCCCGAGAAAGAAATATTCTTGAAAATATTTAAAAGGCAGACTATATTTCCCCAAAGGATTTTTAACCCCCCCCCCAAGTCTCTCTGCTCCAGACATAAACCAGATCTGCAGAAATGCAGATGTGATAATCTTGTCAGAAAGATTGTGGAGTCAGGAAGCTGGGATTAGAAAGATCCCTAGAATCAAAAATCCCTTACACTAAAAACATCCAACAGCCATCAGCCACAGCCCCCCAGGGAAGCAGGATAGGACCCTTGGGACATAATAGGATTAACCCACCACCATCAGAATACCAGAAAGGCACACTCAGACTCAGGTCAAAGTTCATGCCACAGGAACAACTCCAAACAAAAGGCTCAAGAAGGTATAAAAATCCACTCCCTACATGTGCTCTCTCTTTTTTCTTCCAGAGCCATCTTTCTGTCTGGCTCCCCTCTTCAATAAACTGCAACCTTCTTTCTAAAGCAGTCGTCATGTTGTTTATTCCCGGCTTGGACTGAACCATGATGAAGACTTTTCCTTCAACAGACCATTGGAGCTTCCCCCAGGGTCATGTGATCTAAATTTGGACGCTTAGCAACTGACTCATATTTATGACGGTTGCAGTGTCCCGGGGTCAAGTGATCCCCTTTTGCGACCTTCTGACAAGCAAAGTCAAAAGGGGATACCAGCTTTGCTTAAGGACAGCGTGATTGACTTAAAAACTGTAGTGATTCACTTAACGACTGGGGTAAAAAGCAAATACTCTTATTTATAGCCATGTTCTGGACTATTCGGTCTTGATAAGTGAATTCTGTGAACAGTCCAAAGTTGCTTTTCCAGGCCGCTTTCTCTCCCAGCTCTCTTTCTGGGGACACCAGGTAGGCAAAATGAGGCAACCAACTCTGTATACGATTACAAGAACAGGGGGAGGAATTGGTTTAACTCTCTGGATCTGTTTTAAAATCTGATAAAGGAGAATATTTGTAGCTCAGGGCTGAAATGAAGAGCCCCTGATGCTCTCTGAGCTTAGTGGTTTTCTTCCAGACGTTTCATGGCCCAACTAGGTAACATCCTCAGTGCTAGAAGAGGGTGGGTTTTACAGATAGGAGGAGGAGAAAGAGGAGGACCACCATGGGGTCCTTAGTGCTCTCTGAGCTTGGTGGTTTTCTTGTAGATGTTTCATGACCCAAACTAGGTTACCTCATTACTGCTTGAAGGGAGGGGGGTTTGAAGAGAGGAGGAGGAGGAGGAGGAAGACTGTGGAATCTTTGGTGCTCCCAGAGCTGGGTGGTTTTCTTGCAAATGTTTCATGATCTAACTAGGTAATATCATCAGTGCTAGAAGGGAGTATTTGCAGAGAGGAGGAGGAGGAGGAGACAACTGTGGAGTCCTGGGTGCTCTCTGAATTTGATGGTTTTCTTGCAGACGTTTCATGACCCAACTAGGTAACATCATCAGTGCTAGAAGAGGGTGGGTTTTACAGAGAGGAGGAGGACCACCATGGGGTCCTTTTTGCTCTCTGAGCTTGGTGGTTTTCTTGCACATGTTTCATGTGGTAACATCCTCAGTACTAGAAGGGAGTAAGATTTGTTGAGAGAAGGAGTAGGAGTAGGAGTAGGAGGAGAAAGAAAAGAAGGAGAAGAAGGAGAAGAAGAAGAAGAAGAAGAAGAAGAAGAGGAGGAGGAGGAGGAGGAGGAGGAGGAGGAGGAGGAGGAGAAAAAGAAGAAGAAGAGGAGGAGGAGGAGGACTGTGGGGTTTCTGGTGCTCTCTGAGCTTGGTGGTTTTCTTACAGATGTTTCATGATCCATCTAGGTAACATCCTCAGTACTAGAAGGGACTAAGGTTTGCTGAGAGGAGGAGGAGGAGGAGGAGGAGGAGGAAAAGAAGAAGGAGGAGGGGGAGGAGGACTGTGAGGTCTTTGGTGCTCTCTGAGCTTGGTGGTTTTCTTGCAGACGTTTCATGACCCAACTAGGTAACATCATCACTGCGAGAAGTCTACAAGAAAACCACCAAGCTCAGAAAAGCACCTCACCTCAATTATTGTCCAACTTTTGGAGTATCTTTTTTTAAAAATAAAAAATGACATCTGGATGCTTTTCACAATCGTTATTCTTCAAACATTCAGGTATTTTGATCTTGCAAATGTTTCCTCCTTTCCCTGGTCCATCAAGCAGACTCAAGAAGCCTTGATAGACATTATTTAATCATCATAAAAATAAAACACCAGCGCTGTTGTTTCCTGGTTTTAGTCCTCGACTTACAGCCATTCATTTAGTGACCGTTCAAGGTGACAAGGGCACAGAAAAAAAGGGACTTAGAGCCATTTTTCACCCTTTACAACCATTGCAGCGTCCCCAGGGTCACATATGATCAAAATTCAGACGCTGGGCAACTGACTCGTACTTATGACGGTCGCAGCGTCTCAAAGATCGCATGATCCCCTTTTGCGACCTTCCAACGAGCAAAGTCAGATTTGCTTAACGACCGTATGACTAACTTAACACCTGCAACGAGTCACTTAACGAGAGCGACAAGAAAATTTGTAAAACGGGGCAAAACTCGCTCAACAACGGTCCTGCTTAGCAACATGAAGGTTGGGCTCAATTGCGGTCGTAAGTCGAGGACTACCGACTTGCACGCGCACCCTCTAGCGCCTGCGCAATATCGCCGTCGTCGTCGCTTCTTTCTCTGAGCATGCGCGCGGAAGCGGACGAGACGCCCGCTTCCATTTCCCTTCCGGCCCAAAGCTACCTTTTACCAACAGCGCCTGCGCGAGATTCCCCTCTGTCGGCGAGGTTAACCTCGGCCGTTAGGCTCTTCGCCGGAACTGCGTGACGCCACCTGACCGGAAGTGGTCCTGCGGGGGCGAAAGGGGAGCTTCGCCCAGCGCCCTGCGAGCGGCGGCCGCGGCCGAAGGAAAACGGGAAGGTAGCCCGCGGTGAGTGTGGGACGGGGAAGAATGGCTGGACCGTGTTTTCGAGCCGAGGGGGGGCTAAAGGGACGAAGCGGGCCGGTTAGCCACCCCTCCCCCCCCACGTCCCCCAGAGACGTGGACGCATTCGCACGGGGGAGGGGGAGGGCTGGTGCGTGAGCCCCGCCCCCCGCGCGCAACGTCACAGCCCCGTGGCCCCGCCCCCAGGCGAGGGGAGTTTCGTGGTCTGGAGGGCGCCGCGTTGGGGAAGGCGGCTGTGCGCCCCTGCGACGTCAGTCGCGGGAATTGCGCAATCGAAGGGGAGGCTCCTGCGGAGGCTCCTCCTCCTGCTCCCCTTGATTGGCCGGGGGGGGGGTTCCTGACTCCTCCCCCGCCCCTTTTCTCAGGTGCGCCTGCTGTCATCTCAGAGACTGCTGGACTCTGATAATAAACAGTGGTGGGTGGGGCTTATTTGGAAGGGGAGGGGCAGGGGGTGGGGCTTCTGCCCCCTCTGCCCGGCTAGATCAGGGGTCTTCAAACGTGGCCCTTTCATGACGTGGACTTCAACTCCCAGAATTCCTCAGCCACGCACGCTGGCTGAGGAGTTCTGGGAGTTGAAGTCCACAAGTCATAAAAGGGCCAAGTTTGAAGACCCCCTGGGCTAGGTAGCCACAGGTGGGCATCCAAGGTGCTCCTGAACTCCCAACTCCAGGTACAGGTAGTCCTCGTTTTGCAGCCACAATTAAGTCCCCGGGAAACTGCTGTCCATCCCAGCGGCAATCTCCCTCTTCTTCCTAAAAGGAGAACCTGGAGTAAACAGACACTTTTATGTTGCGACGAAGCACAGTGAGGACCAGCTTGCCTTCAGAAATCTTGGGCGCTCCATCACTGGAGATTTTTAAAAAAAGAGACTATAGGGTCTCCTGCTTGAGCAGGGGGCTGGACTAGAAGACCTCCAAGGTCCCTTCCAGCTCCTATCCTATTCTATTCCTCTATATTCTATATTCTATTCCTATAGTCTCTATTCTATTCCTATATTCTATTCTATTTCTGTATTCTATTCTATTCCTATAGTCTATATTCTATTCTATAGTCTATATTCTATTTCTCTTCTATTCTCCCTATCCCATCATCTGGTTTCCAGTTAAGGACTCGTCTCTATAGTGCAGTGGTTCTCAACCTGTGGGTCGGGACCCCATTTGGGGGTCGCCAAACAACGCAGTCCGCCATTTTTCCCCCCCTTTTCCTTAGCTGTGCTACTCCCTTTTATTCTATTGGCTTTTGAAAGCCAATAGAATAGACTCTCTTGAATAGAGTCTAATTCTATTGGCTTTCAAAAGCCAATAGGAATTGTCCAGGCTGTCTCTGCCCTGCTGAGCCCGCCAAAAGTCCCATTCTGCAAACGGTGCTGCACCAGTTGAGTAGTCCTCGACTTGCGACCGGTTGGGGGTCGCGGCATTAAAAAGGTTGAGAACCACTGCTATAGTGGAACCACTGGCTGAAGGAGAGGAAGCCCCAAAGGGAGAGAGATTAAAAGCCATTCCAATTTGGAGTTCATCTGGGAACTAGAAAATGTTTGAAGATTTTAACTGGTGGGTGATGCTGAAACAGCACAATCAATAAGAATCCTTACCAACTGTAAAATAACTCTGTCTGTGGAGTTTGTCAATCATCCAGGTCATGGTTGTCCCTAAGGCGCTTTTCCGAAGGCAAACGGAACTTTCTTGGTTTTCTTTGAAGACGTGTCGCCGCTGAAGAAGCTTCTTGGATGAGAAGCGAAACGTCTTCAAAAAAAAAAAAAAAACCCAAAGTCCATTTGCCTCCTGAAAAAAAAAAAAAACACCTTTGGGGTTACGTTGTTCTTCACCCTTGTTGTAGCCACCAATTTATGCTCATGTTTTTCAGAGGAGGTCTGCTCTCATTTTACTACTGGTCTTTCCTAGCACTAGGTGGCAATAACAGATCGCAGTCTCCCTCCCTTTAATCCAAATCCTGTACACCGCGTGCCGTTTCCCGAATCTTCCTGCCTGCTTTCTATTTCTATTTTTTTTTTCTCTGGAAGGGATCGATGGCAAGGATAGAAACAGATGGAAGGAGAGGGACAAAGGACTCCCTATCCTTTGCACCATTTTAATAGACCGCAGTGGCCCCGTTTGCTCTCTGAAAAATAAAAACAAAATGTCCGCTCGAAAATCTTACACCAGCTGTAAACAAATTCTGTCTTTATGTTATGCTTCATTCGGGATGGGGGGGGGGTGCTACGTGAAAAAAAAATGTAAATGAAATGAATGGAAGAATTAAACTAAGGAGAAATTTCCCGACAGAACAATTAACCAGTGGAACGACTTGCCTCCAGAAGTTCTGGGTGCTCCATCACTGGAGGTTTTTAAGAAGAGACTGGATAGCCACTTGTCTGGAATGCTATAGGTCAGTGGTTCTCAACCTGTGGGTCGGGACCCCATTTGGGGTCGAACGACCATTTCACAGGGGTTGCCAAACAACGCAGTCCGCCATTTTTCCCCCCTTTTCCTTAGCTGT
This sequence comes from Crotalus tigris, assembly GCF_016545835.1. NCBI lineage: Eukaryota > Metazoa > Chordata > Lepidosauria > Squamata > Viperidae > Crotalus > Crotalus tigris. Next base: position 448,097 of record NW_024098172.1, on the reverse strand, counting down.
GCTACGCCCTTTTATTCTATTGGCTTTTGAAAGCCAATAGAATAGACTCTCTTGAATCGAGTCTAATTCTATTGGCTTTCAAAAGCCAATAGGAATTGTCCAGGCTGTCTCTGCCCTGCTGAGCCCACCAAAAGTCCCATTCTGCAAATGGTGCTGCACCAGTTGAGTAGTCCTTGACTTACGACTGGTTGAATAGTCCTCGACTTAACGACCGGTTGGGGGGTCGCGGCATTAAAAAGGTTGAGAACCACTGATATAGGGTCTCCTCTCTGAGCAGGGGATTGGACTAGAAGACCTCCACGGCCCCTTCCACCTCTGTTATTCTGTTAAGGCTTAGGCTTCCCTAAGACCTGATACTTGAAGGGCTGTAAAAGAAAGAGGGGGGCAATTTATTCTCCATAGCACCCAAAGGAAGGACAAGAGGTAATTGGTACTCCACGGTCCCTGTTATTCTGAATCATGTAATGCTGAGACTTTGGAAAGAGTACAGAGAAGAGCAACAAAGATAATTAGAAGACATATAAGAAACGGTTGCTGGAATTGGGTATGTCCAGTTTAATGAAGAGAAGGACGAGGGGGGGCAGGATAGCAATGTTCCAATATCTCAGGGGCTGCCCCAAAGAAGAGGGAGGGGGTCCAGCTATTCTCCAAAGCACCTGAAGGCAGGACAAGAAGCAATAGATGGAAACTAATCAAGGAGAGAAGCAACCTATAATTAAGGAGAAATTTCCTGACTGTTAGAACAATTAACCAGCGGAACCACCTGCCTCCAGAAGCGGTGAATGCTCCAACACTGGAAGTTTTTAAGAAGAGACTGGACAGCCATTTGTCTGAAATGGTATAGGGTTTCCTGCCTGAGTAGGGGGTTGGACTAGATGACCTCCAAGGTCCCTTCCAACTTTACTATTATTATTATTATTATTATTTCAGTATTTCAATATGCATTTTGTAGACCAAAAGTTTGTTAATGGGTCTCGTCATTCTCAAAAGATTGGAAACCCTTCTTAGCCTTTTTTGAAAGCATAAGAGACAGCTCTAATAACTTATAGCTCCCGACACAGGTAAGTCCTCAAGTTACAGCTGTTCATTTAGTGACCGTTCAAAGCTACAACTGGACGGAAAAGAAGCAACTCGTCCCCGTTTTTCACACTTCGCGACCGTCGCGACATCCCCGTGATCAAAATCCGGATGCAACTGGCATGTACTTAAACAGTTGCAGTGTCCCTGGGTCACGTGATTACCCTTGGTCAGCCTTTCCAGCCAGCTTCCAACAAGCCAAGACAATGGAGGAAACCAGGTTTGCTTCACTGTCGCATGATTCATTTAACGGCAGCGATTTGTTTTAAGAACTGGCGAGAAAGGTTGCGAAAACGGAGCCAAACTCGTTTTAACAACTGTCTTGTTTAGCAGCGGAAATTTTGGATATAAGTCGAGGACTACCAGTAATTTTCCCCCCTCCCCCTTTCCTGGCCAACAATAATCTGATAAGTCACTTAATTGGCTGCATATCACCCTGGCTCTTAAGGTTGGCTTGAGCGAGTGAATTTCTCTATTTTAGGATTATTGAGAGCTTGACTTCATTCATTCATTTTACAGTAGCATCAATAACTTGAAAAAATGTACCTCGATTTCCTAGCTTGACAAATTGTGCAGTTCTCTGGGGCTTCTGCTTTGAAAATTATAACACTATTTGTCGCAATAGCTCTACAGACAAAAGATGAACCCTAAGGAAAAATGATGACAATATGTACTACCGTGTTTCCCCGGATGTAAGGCCTACACCAGGGGTAGACAACCTTGGCTCTTTTATGACTCATGGACTTCAACTCCCAGAATTCCTGAGCTAGCCATGCTGAGGGGAAAGGGAGAAGTTTCGAAGCTAAGCCATGCTGGCTTAGGAATTCTGGGAGTTGACGTCCACAAGTCATAAAGCAGCCTAGGCCTAGCCCAGAGGTAGGCAACCTTGTCTCTTTTATGACTCGTGGACTTCAACTCCCAGAATTCCTGAGCCAGCCATGCTGAGGGGAAAGGGAGAAATTTCCAAGCTGAGCCATGTTGGCTCAGGAATTCTGGGAGTTGAAGTCCACGAGTCATAAAAGAGTCAAGGCTGCCTACCCCTGGCCTACACCAACAATAAGCCCTAGCTTGATTTGGGGCGTGGGCCTAATATAAACCCTACCCCCAAAATAAGCCCTAGTTTTGGGGCGAGGCACAAACCTAAAAATCAAGCTAGGACAGGTAGGGGAATGTGGATCTGCCCCATGCGTCCTGCACCTGCTTCCCTTGTAGCCAGGCCTCTCCTCGCCGGCCCACTTCTTCTGAGGCCTCTTCTGCAGCCAGGCCTGCATTTCTCAATCACGGGCCTTTCCAGAAGGCCTCTGCAGCCAAGAACCGAGCTATGGGTTCAATCCACTGCAGCCGAGTACCAAGCTATGGATTGAATCCATAGCTCAGTATTCGGCTGCTTAGGCCTTCCAGAAAGGCCTGACTGCAAAGTGCAGGCCCGAATGCAGCTGCAGAACTTCGGCCCCAGAAGAAGCGGGACCGGCTGGGTGGTGCTGGAGGTGAGGTAAGGCCTACCCCGAAAATAAGACCTGGTGCCTTTTTTAGAGGCAAAAAAAAAATAAAATAAGACCCGGTCTTATTTTCGGGAAAACACAGAATATATAGTGCATTTAGTCCTCGACTTAACCACAATTGAGTCCAAAATTTCTGTTGCTAAGCGAGACGGCAGTTAAGTGAATTTTGCCTCATTTTACGACCTTTCTTGCCACTGTTATTAAGTGAATCACTGCGATTGTTAAGTTAGTCACACGGTGGTTAAGTGAATCTGGCTTCCCCCATTGACTTTGCTTCTCAGAAGGCTGCAAAAGGGGAATCGCGTGATCCCTGGGGACACTGCAAACCGTCATAAATACGAGTCAGTGGCCAAGCGTCTCAATTTTGATCACGTGACCCCGGGGATGCTGCACCGCTCGTCGATGTGAACAACGGTCATAAGTCCCTTTTTTCATGGTCACTTTGAACGGTCCCTAAATGAGCTGTCGTAACTGGAGGACTACCTGTATGTGGGATATGACTCATTTGAGAGAGAGAGAGACAGTTAAACACTTCCGTGGGCTTGGGAAAATGAATGTTAGGTCCTTGGTGTAATCCTTTTAATCTTCCTAGATTGTGCAGGGTTTTGGTTTTTTTTTTTTTTTTTTTTTTTTTTTTTTTTTTTTGCAGAAAACAAAATAAAAAGTGGTTCTGATTGGAATCTCTTTTTAAACAAAAATAAGAATTTAGAGTACATACAGTTTATCCCCTTTCTGCCCAATTGCCTTTCTCTGTCTCTTACGTCCTGCTAGTTTTGGCTTTGCCAACCCTGATAGATTCTTTTGCTTCCTGTTTCCTTTTTTGGGGATGCTAATTCTTCTAAACAAACAAGTAGTTTATGTTTGCAGCGTGGTGATTGGCCCAAAGTCACCCAGCTGGCTTTCGTGCCTAAGGTGGGACTAGAACTCACCGTCTCCTGGTGATTGGCCCAAAGTCACCCAGCCCGCTTTCATGCTTAATGCGGGACTAGAACTCACTGTCTCCTGGTGATTGGCCCAATGTCACCCAGCCAGCTTTTGTGCCTAAGGCAGGACTAGAACTCACCATCTCCTGGTGATTGGCCCAAAATCACCCAGCTGGCTTTCATGCCTAAGGCGGAACTCGAACTCACCGTCTCCTGGTGATTGGCCCAAAGTCACCCAGCTGTCTTGCATGCCTAAAGTGGGACTAGAACTCACAATAAATATTCTGATTGCTAGCCTAGCACTGTAGCCATTACTCCATTGTTCCACAGCCTCAGCAACTTTTAAGATGTGTGGGCTTCCACTCCCAGAGTATCCAGTGGCCGGGTGGGAGGCATCTGTGCTTCGTAACATTGAAGAGTGTCAAAAATGGAACTTTTGCACTATTGATTGAGCCAACTAAGAAAGGGACATGCATTATTTCAAGTTTCTTATCGTAGGGAAATAGACTTCAGGTGCCATGATGCCATGCTTGGGTTTGAGAGTTGGGTGATGCTCGTAGCAGCAAAATCATGACATCCATCCAGGATGTCAGGGAAAGGGCAGAATTGATTGAAAGAGAAACCTTGGTGGGGATAACCTGAAGGTTTTTGGTGGAGGGAGGATGGATGGAGGGAGGGAGGGATGAGATGTGTGCTCAAGGTTTACTATCCGTGTTTGTTTTTGCATACGTGTGTGTGGGAGGAGGACAGACACTGGAATTACCAGTGGATTGCATGCTTCTGTCTTTTGGTAAATACAAGGATGGTATATGGGTCAGGAAGAAGAAATAAATCCAATTTGGGGAGGAAAATTTCCTAGTTCTGAAATAATTATTCCTTCATTTCTGGGTGCCTTCATTCACTCACTCACTCATTCATTCCCCACCTTTATTATTTTTACAAATACCTCAAGACGGCGAACATATCCAACACCCCTGCCTCTTCCTATTTTCCCTACAACAACCCTGTGAGGTGGGTTGGGCTGGGAGAGAGGGACTGGCCCAAAGTCACCCAGACGGCTTTCATGCCTAAGGCAGGACTAGAATTCACCGTCTCCTGGTGATTGGCTCAAAGTCACCCATCTGGCTTTCATGCCTAAGGCAGGACTAGAATTCACCGTCTCCTGGTGATTGGCCCAAAGTCACCCAGCAGACTTTCATGTCTAAGGCGGGACTAGAATTCACCGTCTCCTGGTGATTGGCTCAAAGTCACCCATCTGGCTTTCATGCCTAAGGCAGGACTAGAATTCACCGTCTCCTGGTGATTGGCCCAAAGTCACCCAGCAGACTTTCATGTCTAAGGCGGGACTAGAACTCACCGTCTCCTGGTGATTGGCCCAAAGTCACCCAGCAGACTTTCATGTCTAAGGCGGGACAGAACTCACCGTCTCCTGGTGATTGACCCAAAGTCACCCAGCAGGCTTTCATGCCTAAGGCGGAACTAGAACTCACCGTCTCCTGGTGATTGACCCAAAGTCACCTAGCAGGCTTTCATGCCTAAGGCGGAACTAGAACTCACCGTCCCCTGGTGATTGGCCCAAAGTCACCCAGCAGGCTTTCATGCCTAAGGCGGAAGTAGAACTCACCATCACCTGGTGATTGGCCCAAAGTCACCCAGCCGGCTTTCATGCCTAAGGTGGAACTAGAACTCGCCTGGCCCAAAAACACCAACCCGGCTTTCCTAGATAAGGCAGGACTAGAACTCACCATTTCCTGCTTTTGAGCCTGGTGCCTTAACTACCAAACGTATGTAAAAGAAGAGCATGCAAAGCTAAGTAGCGTTGTTTCTAGTTACTCTGTTGGTTTTCTTTGGGCGTAGAGCGCATTGGATTCTGAGTAAATGTAGCGCTTTCAGAAAATTATCTTGATAACGACAGCAGAAGTGGAAGCCACTTATTCTTCATCTGCCCTTTTTTCAGTACCCGGCCTGGTAATTGTGACCATGTCTACGAGGATAATATGCCGAAGATTTTCAGGGCGGTCTTGTAGGACAACTACATTTCCCAAGGCGGAGATCCCGAAGAGCTTCCCCCGAGAAGAAGCGAGCCAAAGCATCCAAAGAAGAGGCCGAAATCCGATAGTTGCTGTGGTGCTCAAAGCATGGAAGCCACCAGGTTACCAATTAAGTCCTTACCCTTCCATTTCCCGGGAATCTAAGGGTCTCCTTCACAATGTTGCCCTCCTAGCTTTCAGAGAAGGACGTCTTGAATCTGTTTGCTCCAGAACTAGTATTAGATGCATCCAGAATACACCCAGGATTCTCTGTCTCCCAAGGCTTTCAAGAATAAAGAGCAGTTTTCTAGATTGGAGAAACGGCAAAGCTTTCTGCACTCAAGCTTCCCCAAGGGACTCCTGGCTGTTGTCCTCCATCAGGAATGGCACGGATGAGGTCCATTTAAAGGCAAAAGGCAGCAAGGAAGTGGCTAGGCAATTCCAGAAGCAGAGACCCGAGTACAAATCGCTGTGTTACAGCCCAGATCAACGCCTTCTGCCCCTTCCAGCCGAAGAGTATCATTTCATCCTACAGAACGTCTCCGTGTTGAAAGAGTACATGAAACCCAAGGACATCGTGAACTCTTTCTTCCGGCTGAGCCATTTGCCGGCAGAAAAACGCCAGGCCTTCAAGTCCAGCGCCAGCTTTGCGGTGCTTTGTCAGGGCGTGGTTCGGAGCGTCCAGCGGTTTGGGAACGCCGAGCTGATCGTGCTTTTGAAAGCCTTTGTGGCCCTAGGCGTTCCGCCCGTCCATTATATGCTGAAGGTCATGGAAGCCGAATGCAGCCGGCGAATCGAGCTGCTGAGCTTGGACCAGCAACTGCTAGTGGCCGATCTGTGGCGTTGCTTGAACTGTAAAGTCCCCCAGTATCTGGACGCGATGTTGAACGACGTCAACGCGAAGTGGCAGGCTCCGTCTTTGACCCAGTTGGTCCAGCTGGTCTACATCATCGGCGAAGGGCGTCGGGCCCCTGAAGAGTTAATCAAGAAGTTGGAGGCCTCGGTGTCGAAACATTTGCAGGCTCTCAGTCTGGAGGAAGTGGGAGTCGTCTGCTTGGGTTTCTTCAAGGCGCAAAGTAACATGTCCGAGCCTCTCTTGAGAAAAATCGGAGACAAAATTTGTGGCTCCCTGAGAGACATGAGCAATTTTGCCATCGTGAACGTGCTGAAAATGCTCCGGGGGATTCATTTGGATCACATGGACTTTCTAAAGGAGCTGCGGCATGTCATTCCTCCCAGAATCTCCACCATCAGCATGCCGGGGGTCATGCACATCGCGTTTGCCTGCTCCTCGTTGCGCTATTTCGACGAAGACATCCTGAACGCCATTGCGACGGTGGTGCCTCCCAAGGCGGCTTCTTGCCGAACCAAGGACATCGCGAAATTGTTGTGGTCTTTTGGAACCTTAAACTACCAGCCTCCCAATGGGGAAGAATTTTACGACAGCCTGTTGGAGCAGCTGGAGTCGCGGTTGTTCGAGTACAACCAATTCCCCGAGCATTTGATCACCTCCTTAATCGGTTTGGCCTTTGTGGAGCGTTTCCCCTACGAATTGCTGGACTATGTGTTGAGTCCCGAGTTTATCCAGCTAAGCAGCGTTTGTAAACATGATCTCTGGAAAGATTTTTTCACCCTGGACGGGACGGTGGGGATCGAGTGTCCGGCCTATGCCGGCAGTCGTCTGAGCGTCCAAAACAAACAGGAGATGGCGGGAAAAATGCAGGACTATTTCTTGAAGCCGGAATTTGAGGCGGCGTGGTCTCTCCTGGAGGACGTATTGGGGGGCCCCCAGTTTGTCAAGTTCCACGCCATCTTGCCCCACGCCAGGTCCGTGGATTTAGAAGTCCGTTTAGACGCCAGCCGAAAGCCGTTGCCGTTTAATTTAGAAGGGGCCACCACGGAGCGCTTAGAACTGAAGAAAAAGGGCACGTTGCTGACCGATAACCTGATTAACCAGCTTTTGAAAGGGAAATCGCTCGGCCAGCCTGACGCAAGCGAGAAAAACCAAGGTATGCAGCAAAAGGCAGCATTTCGTGGACTGCCTGTTTGGAAAAAAGTGGAGTTTTCCGATGCCGGACCTGGTTTGGACCCTTCAGCCGATGCAAAAACTGAAGGACGACCCTCTACGATAAACCAGAAGCAGCCAGAGTGTGTGAAATTAGCTCTTCAAATCACCAACCGAAACCAATACAGGTACCACTCAAAAGAGCTGCTGGGACTCCACGCCATGAAAAGGAGACAACTCCGCCGAATGGGATATATACCAGTGGAACTGCCCTTTTGGGAGTGGTTTCCGTTACTCAAATGTAACCGGGAGGAACAGAGGAAATATTTGTGCCAAAAAGTATACGAAGCGTAGCCAAAACATCCCATAGAACCGGACTAAAAATCCTCGGGGGGAATGACTTGAGGGTTTGGGTTTTTTTAGCTTTTAAGGTGACCGCCGTCGTAGCTGGAAACCGTCATAGTCAGTATTTTCATGCTAGCCTTCAGCCCACTTCTCTGAGGGCGGAGGGATTTCGCGCCCATCCTTACGTAAATAAAACGCTGCTACTCATACAACTTTATTTTAGTCGTGCTCCACCACTTCGCCCGCGAAGGATCAGCCATCATCACTTGAAAAACCGGTGGGGGGAAAAGCAAAGCTTTGAGAATTAATTCGTTATGTATATATACAATCCAGCAATTGATTTGCCCATCGTTTGAGGGAGCACATCTCGCTCATAGGTCGACAGGCTGTGAAATGGGAATTTAAAATTTGCCTGAATTTGGGGAGATGTCAGAAGAAATGTAAAATGTTTTCGGGGTGCGCGTATATACACGAGTGAGAAAGAGAGCTGCAAAATGTGGGCGTATTAATCGGAGTGGGCGGCAGCACCCGTCCCACGCGGATTGATCTTGGAAGCTACAGTGGTGGCCAAAATTGTGGAAACCTTTTGGGAAAAGCATACTTCTCATTTCTTTACAACGGTAGCCTTGTTCACTTGATAATACTATTTTCCATCACTTTCTGGGCGACCGGTCAACTCTTTGCACCATCACTTTAATTTTATTACGTTTTACAAGCTCACTAAATGAAAGAACACAAAAAAACCCAGCCAACTTGATAGCCATCACGTAACACACCGACAAATGTCCTTCTCTCAGCTTCAATACAGGACATCAATAACCGAATCCGACTGTGATCTGATTTGCTCATGGCCAACACAAGGTGACACCTGATTGGCTCTCTAAACACTCATGCTCATTGGCTACAATCAGGTGAAGGAAAGCCACCTGATATCAACCTAAGCAAGTCGTGCTTCCTTTTTCCGGTTATTTGTCTATAACTTTTCATAGAATACAGTACAGATAATTGAACAAACTTAGTTGCATTACATTCTTGATTAAATTATCTTTCCATTGATATATAATTTTATGGTACTCCTCCTCCAAAAAAAAGTGTTATTAGCCATCAAAATCTCACAAATACACTTTTCCCAAAAGGTTTCCACAATTTTGGCCACTACTGTAAGTAGGATCAAACCTTGTTATTATTTGAATGGGAGGCCACTAAGAAATCCTTGGAATGTAGGTTAGATTGGGAAGTCAGGACATATCCCAGAAAAGTCACTTCTGCATTGCACACCAAATCAACGAAGAAACAAACCGACATGGAGAGGCTTCGAAGTTACCATAAAGTGAATTTAAGCCCTTGGGTATATATTTGCACGTGGATAGGTAGTCCTCGACTTAACGCCCAAAATTGTTGCTAAGCAAGACATTTTGTGAATTTTGCCCCATTTTACGACTTTTCTTGCCACCGTCATTAAGGTAGTAACACGGTGGTTAAGTGAATCTGGCTTCCCCCACTGACTTTGCTTGTCACAAGGTCGCAAAAGGAGATCACGTGATTCCAGGACACTGCGACCGTCGTAAATGTGAGTCCCCTGCCAAGCCTTTGAACTTTGATCCCATGATGCTACGGCAGCCCTAAGTGTGAAAAACGGTCAGAAGTCGCTTTTTTTCCCCCCAGTGCCTTCTGTAATTTAGAACGGTCGCTAAACAAAACAGTCAGAAGTCGAGGACTACCTAGATATTACTCCAGTAGGCAAGATCAACCCGGTGTAAGAAAACGCAGCTTGGCTAATGGGAAAGAGTTGGGCAATATTGTCGCATCCCACATTTTTAATGCTTTAATTCTTTGCTCAAAAGGGGAAAGCTGGATGCCCCAGTTAAGTGACTGGAAAACATTACCGCAATTAAAATATACTTTTATGGCTTTTGTGTGTTTTTATTTGTTCTACTTATTTACCTATTTATTCTGCTGCATCGTGTCGAATCAACAAAGGCACATACGGGAGAACAGAACCCAGATGGCTTCAGTTAGAACCGTGTTTCTCAATCTTGGCCACTTGATAGGTGAACTTCCAACTCTCAGAATTCCCCAGCCAGCACAGCTGCCTGGGGAATTCTGGGAGTTGAAGTCCACCTGTCTTCAGGATGCCAAGGTTGAGGAACACTTGAGTTAGAAAATGGATTAAAATTTGTTCCGCATGATCTCCTAACACTAACTCACCTAATGATGGGATTATAGTTGCTCTAAGATTCACATGTGTTGTTTATTTAGGCTTCAGTCTTGCCTTTCTGTTCCAGAGGGTGGCTAATTATCACTGGTATTATAATACAGCAGTGGCCAAAATTGTGGAAACCTTTTGGGAAAAGTGTTTTTGAGGTTGGATGGCTAATAACACCACTTTTTGGGGCGAGTAGTACCATCAAATTACATATCGATGGAAAGATAATTTAATCAAGAACGTAATGCAGCCAAGTTTGTTCAATTCTCTGTACTGTATTTTATGAAAAGTTATAGCCAAATAAGCAGAAAAAGGAAGCACACCTTGCTCAGGTGGATGTCAGGTAGCTTTCCTTCCTCTGATTGTAGCCAATGAGCATGAGTGTTTAGAGAGCCAGTCGGGTGTCACCTTGTTTTGGCCATGGGCCAATCAGATCACAGTCAGATCCGGTTATCGATGTCACGTATTGAAGCTGAGAGGAGGACATTTTGTCAGTGTGTTACATGATCGCTATCAAGTTGATTGGGTTTTTTTGTTTTCTTTAATTAATGAGCTTGCAAAATGAGGTTTCCAAGCTGAGCCATGCTGGCTCAGGAATTCTGGGAGTTGAAGTCCACAGGTCATAAAGAGGCCTAGGCCTAGGCCAGAGGTAGGCAACCTTGGCTCTTTTACGACTCATGGACTTCAACTCCCAGAATTCCTGAGCCAGCACGGCTAAGCATGGAAACCTCTCCCTTTCCCCTCAGCTTGGCTGGCTCAGGAATTCTGGGAGTTGAAGTTCAGGAGTCACAAAAGAGCCAAGGTTGCCTACCTCCGGCCTAGACCGCTTTATGACTCGTGGACTTCAACTCCCAGAATTCCTGAGCCAGCATGGCTCAGCTTGGAAACCGCTCCCTTTCCCCTCAGCATGGCTGGCTCAGGAATTCTGGAAGTTGAAGTCCATGAGTCAAAAAAGAGCCAAGGTGGCCTACTCTAGTCTACACCATCTCAGACAAGTGACCGTTTGGCGTCTTCTTAAAAACCTCCAGTGATGGAGCGCCCACAATTCCTGAAGGCAATTATTACAACTTAATAAGTTGGAGAGACCCGCTCAGTTGTAAAATTTCAAAACCACCTGGAAAAATAAGAAAGTGAATTTCAGTGGAGAAAAGTTGGTGGGAACTGCACGGCTCTCCTCAAACCCACTTCAGACATTTGATGTGAAACGTATTAAGGGCCTTTTCAGCATTCTACTTTGGTGTTTCTCAACCGTCCCTGTTTGAAGATGTGCGGACTTCCACTCCCAGAATTCCCCAGCCAGCAGAGGAATTCTGGGAGTTGAAGTCCACAAGTCTTAAAGTTGCCCAGTTTGGACACCTCAGCTATGGTGGTTGGGGAATTCTGGGAGTTGAAATCCACAAGTCTTAAAAGTGGCCAAAGTTGGACATCTGTATTCTAGGCCCTTCCACTGTTACAAAAGCACCATTCAAAATTCCAAGCCTTGTATTCCAAGCTTGCCCAATTGATCACGAGTTCTGAAAATCAAAATAGAGCCAGAAGGGACCTTAGAGGTCTTCTAGTCCAACCCCCTGCTCAAGCAGGAGACCTTATGCCAGTGGTGGCGAACCTTTTAGAGACCGAGTGCCAAAACTGCAGCCAAAATCCCACTTATGTATTGCTGGGTGGGCGTGGCTATGGTGGAAATGGCAGGCTGGGTGGGCGTGGCCAACTCCATGTTGCTCTGGCGGGTGGGGCAGTGGGCAGGAGGGCGTCTTGCTCAGTGGGTGGGGGGGCATGGGGGGAGGCTCCTGAGCCCCGCAGCTCTTCTGAGGGGGGGAGGAGGGGCTGGGCTGGGATTGGGGCTCCCTTCCGCTGCCCACCTGCGCTCTTCTGCTGAAGATGCCGCAGCTCCACTTGCGTGGCAGGGCAGGGGCATGTTTGCGCATGGGGACACCTGTAGGGCTACTGCCTCGCTTTCCGTGCCTGCTTCCGCTGAAAGTTGCTCCCTTTATAGCAGTGGTTCTCAACCTTTTTAATGCCGCGACCCCCAACCGGTCGTAAGTCGAGGACTACCCAACCGGTCGTAAGTCGAGGACTACCCAACCGGTCGTAAGTTGAGGACTTTCCCTGCCCGGGAGTGCCACGCAAGCGTGGTGCCGCCCTCTGCACCAGCCAAGGCGTAGGTGGCAAGCGGCAGAGACGGCGCAGGGCAACCACCGGCTGGGCCACCAGCTGGCCCAGCCAAAGGGAGGTAAGGCACCCGCCGGGCCCCACGTGCGCCAGCAACCCTCCCTGCGCCCGCCGGCCTCCCACCTCCCACCCCTGGCCCTCTTTTCCTTACATTTTTAGTAGTTGCTCAGCAGGGAGGGGTGAAAGCTTCCAGACAGCTCGCCTTCGCTTCAGACAACTTGCAGCACCGTTTGCAGAATGGGACTTTTGGCGGGCTCAGCAGGGCAGAGACAGCCTGGACAATTCCTATTGGCTTTTGAAAGCCAATAGAATTAGACTCTATTCAAGAGAGTCTATTCTATTGGCTTTCAAAAGCCAATAGAATAAAAGGGAGTAGCACAGCCAAGGAAAAGGGAGAAAAAAGGCGGACTGCGTTGTTTGGCGACCCCCGTGGAATGGTCGTTTGAACCCAAATGGGGTCCCGACCCACAGGTTGAGAACCGCTGCTTTATAGCCTCTTGCCTCATCCCAGACTGCGCATGTGCGGAGAGCTGCGCACGTGTGGAGAGGAGGAGGGAGCAACTCAGCCCAGCAATGGCTCGCGTGCCACCAGAGACGGCTCCGCGTGCCGCTTGTGGCACGCGGGCCCTAGCTTTGCCGCCATGGCCTATACCATTTCAGACAAGAGACTGTCCAGTCTCTTCTTAAAAACCTCCCGTGATGAGGAACCCACAGTTTCTGGAGGCAAGGTGTTCCACTGGTCAATTGTCCTCCCTGTTAGGCAGCTTCTCCTTAATTAAAAAGAATTTAATTAATTAATTAGAGTCCCACATTGGCAATAGCTTATCCCAGACTCTGGATGGCGAACCTGCCCTCAGGATTGGGAACAGCGACCTGTCGTGTTGACCCTGGTGGAGAACGTCGTCGTCCTCGCGGCTTATCAACCTTTGTCACAAGTTTGCATCGCTCCTCCATCTGCACCAAATTTCTTTATTTGGAAATTTTATATTGCTGCCTCCTCGTTCAATTAATTAAGACAGGTTGCCTGCAGAAGTGTCTTGTAAAGGTGGTCCTTGACGGGCAATTGAAGTCCACAAGCCTTAAAAGTGGCCAAGATTGGACATCTCTATTCTAGGCCATCCCAATGTCCTTGACTTACAACGGTTCATTTAGTAGCCAAAGTTACAACATCACTAAAAAAAACCCCCTGACTTATCATTTTTCACACTTTCGACCACTGCAGTGTTCCCCGGGGTCACATGATCAAAATTCAGACCCTTGGCAACTGACTCATACTTACGACGGTCGCAGTGTCCTGCGGTCGTATGATCCCTCTTTTTCGACAAAGTCAATGGGGAATCCGGATTCACTTAACAACTGTGTTACTACCTTAACAACCACAGTAATTCACTTAACTGCGGCAAGAAAGGTTGTAAAAATGAGGCAAAACTCAGTTAACAACTGTCTTGCTTAGCGACAGAAATTTTGGGCTCCATTGTGGTTGTAACCCGAGGATGACCTTTGCTTTTTTATGATCCTCCCTTGCTGGTCTGTTGGGATTTAAAAAAACGTTCTGTGTTTTTATTGTAGAGCCGGATTAAAAATTGGGGAAGCCGATTTCCATTCACAGCCATAAATATGGTGATCAATGTCTGCCTTCCACAGTTCAAGCCAAGGATTCACTGCAACAAGGTATTTGGGCCCCCCAAAAAAGTACCAGCACAACACAACACAACACAACACAGGCGGTCCTCCACTTGCGACCGCAAGGGAGCCCGAAATTTCCATTTGCTAAGCAGGACAGTTCAGTGAATTAAGTCAGTTTTGCCCCATTTTGTGACCATTCTTGCCACAGCGGTTAAGGGACTGGCTGCAGTTGCTGCACTTAACACGGTTGTTAAGTGACTCTGGCTCCCTTTTTGACTTTGCTTGTCAGAATGTCGCAAATGGCCCTGGGACACTGCGACCGTCATAAGTATGAGTCAGTTGCCAAGCCTCTGAATTTTGATCACATGACTGCAGGGATGCTGCAACGGTTGTGTGAAGAACGGTCCTATTCACTAAAGGCTAAAACATATCAGGAACAGTTGCTGGAATTGGGTGTCTACACCAGGGGTAGGCAACCTTGGCTCTTTTATGATTGGTGGATTTCAACTCCCAGAATTCCTGAGCCAGCGATGCTGAGGGAAAGGGAGAGGTTTCCAAGCTGAGCCAGGCTGGCTGAGGAATTCTGGGAGTTGAAGTTCACAAGTCATAAAAGAGCCAAGGTTGCCTACCTCTGGCCTAGGCCTAGGCCGCTTTCTGACTTGTGGACTTCAACTCCCAGAATTCCTGAGTCAGCATGGCTCAGCTTGGAAACCTCTCCTTTCCCCTCAGCATGGTTGGCTCAGGAATTCTGGGAGTTGAAGTCCACCAGTCATAAAAGAGCCAAGGTTGCCTACCCCTGGTCTAGTTTAATGAAGAGAAGGACGAGGGGGGACATGACAGTAGTCTTCCGATATTTGAGGGCTGCCACAAAGAAGAGGGAGTCAAGCTATTCTCCAAAGCTCCTGAAGGCAGGACAAGAAGCAACGGATGGAAACTAATCAAGGAGAGAAGCAACCTAGAACTAAGGAGAAACTTCCTGACAGAACAATTAACCAGTGGAACAACCTGCCTCCAGAAGTGGTGAATGCTCCACAACACTGGAAGTTTTTAAGAAGAGTCTGGACAGCCATTTGTCTGAAATGGTATAAGGTTTCCTGCCTGAGCAGGGGGTTGGACTAGATGACCTCCAAGGTCCCTTCCAACTTTTTTTATTATTATTATTATCATCATCATCATCACTATCATTATTATTACTTTTCCCAGTGCCGTTGTAACTTTGAACAGTCGAGGACTACCTGTACAACACAGCAAAATAGACCGAGGACTTGGTATGGAGCACAGCAGTTGTGTATCAGCGGAGGCAACTGTCGTAGGAATCAAGGGACACGGTGATTCAACAGTGCATGACAAAGTCAGCGGTGGTTGGGCAGAGGAACCCGCTGCTGCTTTATGCATCTCCTTTCTCAGAACTTACACAGCGGCATCAGGCAAACAGATCCCTTAGGAAAGGGGTGTCAAGGTTGCCACATCACGTGACGTGTGTCACGACATATTGCCGCTATTTTCCCCTTGCTGGAGTGGGGTGGGCGCGGCTTTCGTGTGATGCCTCCGGCCTTTGGGCCGACAGTTGGATACCCCTGATTTAGGACATAAAACACAGAATCTTAGAAGACCTGCCAGGTCTTTTATTCCATGGTGGCGCAGTGGTTAAAGTGCGGTACTGCAGGCGACTTCTGCTGACTGCCAGCTGCCAGCAGTTCAGCAGTTTGATTCTCACCAACTCAAGGTTGACTCAGCCTTCCGTCCTTCCGAGGTTGGAAAAATGAGGACCCAGATTGTCAGGGCCAATAGGCTGACTCTGTAAACCGCTTAGAGAGGGCTGTAAAGCAGTGTGAAGCAGTATATAAGTCTAAGTGCTATTGCTGCGTGCTAAGGGAGGGAGGGAGGGAGGGAGGGAGGGAGGAAGGAAGGAAGGAAGGAAGGAAGGAAAAAAAGAAAGGAAGAAAGTGCTGGAAGGAAGGAAAAGAAAAAGAAGGAAAAGAAAAAAAGAGGGAAAGGAAAGGGAAGGAAAGGGAGGGAGCTGGAAGGAAGGAAGGAAAGAGGAAGGAAGGAGGGAGCTGGAAGGAAGGAAAAAAAGGAAAGAAAGAAAAAGAAAGAAAGAAAGAATGAAAGAAAGAAAGAAAAAGAAAGAAAGAAAATAAAGGGAGGGAGCTGGAAGAGGAAGGAAGGAAGGAAGGAAGGAAGGAAGGAAGGAAGGAAGGAAGGAAGGAAGGGTGGGTCCTGGTGGTTAGAATGCAGTATTGCAGGCTGACTGCCCACTGCCAGAAGTTCGATCTGGACAGGGCTCAAGGTTGACTCAGCCTTCCATCCTTCCAAGGTCGGGAAAATGAAGACCCAGATTGTTGGGGCCAGTAGGCTGACTCTGTAAACCGCTTAGAGAGGGCGGTAAAGCAGTGTGAAGCGGTATATAAGTCTTATTGCTATTGCCCTTCCTTCTCTCCATCCACCCATCTATCCATGCATGGTGGCGCAGTGGTTAGAAAACGGTATTGCAGGCTGACTCTGCCCACTGCCAGGAGTTCGCTCAAGGTTGACTCAGCCTTCCATCCTTCCGAGGTCATTAAATGAGGACCTTTGTTGAAGGCTGCAATAGGCGGACTCAGTAAACCGTTTAGAGAGGGCTGTGAAGCACTGTGAAGCGGCATATAAGTCTAAGCGCTAAGTGCTATTGCTATTCCAACTCTGCCTCAAAGCAGGAGACTTTATAGTACCATCCCGGACAAACGGTTGTCCAGTCTACAGATAGTCCTCAACTTACAACAGCTTGTTTTAGTGACCGTTCAAGTGACAACAGCACTGAAAAAAGTGACTTATTTCCATATTTTTTTTCACACTTAACGACCGTTGCAGCATTCCCCGTGGTCGCTTCATTCAGACACTGGGCAACTGACTCCTATTTATGACGGTCGCAGTGTCGTGTGATCCCCTTTTACGACCTTCTGACAAGCAATGTCAGTGGGGCAGCCGGATGCACTTAACGGATCCGGTGACGAACTTAACAACTGCAATAATTCACTGGCAAGGAAGGTCGTAAAATGGGGCCAATGTGACTCGGCAGCTGTCTTGCTTAGCAACAGAAATTTGGGGCTCAATTGTCGTAAGTCGAGGACTGCCTGCATTCCCCGTCACTGACCCTCCTCCTCAATTGTAGATTTCCGCTGACGGCTACGAAGCAGAAAACCTCATCTCCGAAGACCCTGTCAAGAGACATCGCGGCTTCCGCTGCGAATACTTCATCAAGCCGCCGGTCCAGGTGACAATTTCCTTCCCCTTCAATGTGGAAATTTGCCGGATTAATATCGATACGTCTTCCGGAAGCTGTCACAACATCACCGGGTTGGATATTTATACGTCTACCTCATCCAACAAGGCCTGTTGGAATAACCCCGAGCCTCCCTTCTCCGCTCCGTCCAGCCAGCAGCCTCCGTTGGACAAAGAGACATTCACGCTGGTGGGCAAAGCCATCTTAAAAAATCAAAGCAAAGTGACCTTCGGCCATCGCGGCTTCCGGCCCAGGCTTCCCTTCCATCACCAGACAGATCCCCTACTGTCCTTTCCTGGCTCTGCCTCTTTGGACTTATGGAATAAAGGTCCCACTTCCTTAAACAGCGTCTCGCACCTGAGAATCTGCATCACGCATGTAGCGGGCAGCGGCCTCCCTTGCATCAAGAGAGTCGAGGTCTGGGGCCAGCCGGCCAAGTCCTGCTCTCACGAAGTGTTGGATGATGTCCTCCAGGTGGCCACCAGATCCCCGTTGGAAGCCCCGGGAGGTCAACTCCCCAGCTTTCCTCTGCCCATGGAGAGCGACGTCGTGCCCTTTGGACACTCCACCTTCCAGGAGCAGAAGCTGGTTGAGGTTCTCCAGGACATCCCGGAAGAATTCTTGGACCCCATTACCCTGGAAGTCATGACTCTCCCCATGTTGTTGCCCTCCGGGAAAGTGATCGACCAAGGAACCCTGGAGAAGTGCAACCGCAGCGAGGCGACGTGGGGCCGGGTGCCCAGCGACCCGTTCACCGGGGTGGCTTTCGGCCCTCATTCCCAGCCCCTTCCCCACCCGTCCCTCAAGGCGAGAATAGACCACTTCCTCCTCCAGCACAACATCCCCGGCGTGAATCTGCTGGGGAGGAGCCGGGCCTCGGGGGCGGTGGTCACTTCGTCCCTAGCCATGTCCTCGCTCAAACGGAAAATCGATCTGGTGGATCAAAACCAGGAGGGCTCGGCGGAGCCCGGCCACTTCTCGACCGTAGCGTCCAGCTTGGAGTCCCACGCGAAGAGGGTGAAAATGGAATGGGATTTGAATTCTTCCCAAATGGATTGTTCCACAGGTATCCCGAGCCTTTGGGTTTCTTAACTTGCTGCGGGATCCGTCCACCTCTGGGGGCGACGAGCCGAGTGTCTGTTTAATATTCTGCATAGCTTTGGCCATCGTTTTCAGAGGTTTGCAAGGGTCTTCTGCAACCACGGTCTCTGTTCGTTGGTTGGTCTTCCACTTTTGTTGTTTTTATAAATAACTCAAGGCGGTGGACATGTTCAACACATTTTCCTCCTATTTTTCCCACTACGACAACCCTGTGAGGTGGGTTGGTCTGACAGAGATAGGGACTGGCCCAAAGTGACCTAGCCGGCTTTCATGCCTAAGGCAGGACTAGAACTCACCGCCTCCTAGTGATTGGCCCAAAATCACCCAGCTGCCTTTCATGCCTAAGGCCAAACTAGAACTCACCCTCACCTGGTGATTGGCTCAAGGTTACCCAGCAGGCTTTCATGCCTAAGGCAGAGCTAAAACTCACTGTCACCTGGTGATTGGCCCAAAGTCAGCTTTGTTTTTATTTGCTATTTTTGTATCTGATTGTTGGGCGTGCTACCCAGACTTGCTTTTGGTGAGATAGGTATATCCAAATACGGGAAGGAAACTTTTTGCCTTTTTCAGCCCCAATCTAGGTGCTATCCCAGGCAGCAGTCGCTACTGCTACAAATCATTGTTATGTTAAATTTGGATTGCCAACAAGAAGGGAGACTAGTATAGCTATTTCGAGCTATTTAGCTCTCATCAGCTAGCCATACCCTTCTGAGATTCGAACCTGGGCCGTTTGCACGTTAGGCAGCTGTATTAACCTCTAGGTCAGTGGTTCTCAACCTGTGGGTCGGGACCCCATTTGGGGTCGAACGACCATTTCACGGGGGTCGCCAAACAACGCAGTCTGCCATTTTTTTCCCCCTTTTCCTTAGCTGTGAAACTCCCTTTTATTCTATTGGCTTTTGAAAGCCAATAGAATAGACTCTCTTGAATAGAGTCTAATTCTATTGGCTTTCAAAAGCCAATAAGAATTGTCCAGGCTGTCTCTGCCCTGCTGAGCCCGCCAAAAGTCCCATTCTGCAAACGGTGCTGCACCAGTTGAGTAGTCCTCGACTTACGACCGGTTGAGTAGTCCTCGACTTACAACCGGTTGGGGGGTCGCGGCATTAAAAAGGTTGAGAACCACTGCTCTAGGTTAATTTAAAAAAAAAAAAAAACACTCCATATATATCTCCTCCCTGGTCTTCCTCCCTTCCTGACACAGCTGACAAAAGTGAGAAGAGCCTGTGGCCTAGAGCAGGGTGTTAAACCTCCGCCCCATGGGCCAGACGTGTCATCCAGAAGCCGTGCCCACCCCATTGCCAGCAATGGCAAAACCGGCCCAATACATTGCGTGACGTCACGGGTTTGACATGTCTGGCCTAGAAGTTAATACAGCTGCCCAACATGCAAGCGGCCCAGGTTTGAATCTCAGAAGGGTATGCTTGCTGATGAGAGCTAAATAGCTCGAAATAGCTATACTAGTCTCCCTTTAATTCTTTGTTGGCAATCCAGTGATAGACAAATAAATCGATCTGGGTAGCTTGACCAGCCAGGGAGGTAGCTGGTATTTGGCTCTTACACCATGCCTCTTCCTAGATCTTTCTTGCTCTCTTTACAGAAGTGGCGACTCATGAACAGAGGCTGTCCGAAAGTTTGGACAGCGCCTTGAACTCCGCGCTTAGCACGATGCCGTTCACTGCAACTTTGGCTAAAGGCGGGCAACACCTCCACAACAACAGCAGCAGCGGCAGCAGCTCCAGCACTTTCTCTGGGACAGGCGGTGCTCACGGTAAAGCCGGCAAAAAGTTGGCCCGCTCATGGTCTTCGCCCTACTTTTCAGGGACCGGGGGCCCTGCCTGCCCGCCAGGCTCCTTGGGGGTTTGACTCTTTTACCCATACGAAAAATAGCTCGCTTCCCTATACCTGCTGAATTTTTATTTATGTATTTATCGAATTATGAAGACCGCCCATCTTTCCCACAGGGGGACTCAGGGTAGTGCCCAAGTAAACCTGAAAATGGCCTATAAAATTGAAAAAGGCAAGGATGGATTAAAATTAATATTTAAAGTTAAAGTCCCACCTTAGGCATGAAAACTGGCTGGGTAACTCTGGGCCAGTCACCAGGAGCTTGTGAATTCTAGTCCCGTCTTAGGCATGAGAGCCAGCTGGGTGACTTTGGGCCAATCACCAGGAGACGGTGAGTTCTAGTCCTGCCTTAGGCATGAAAGCCGGGTAGGTGACTCTGGGCTCATTACCAGGAGACTGTGAGTTCTAGTCCCGCCATAGGCATGAAAGCCAGCTGGGTGACTTTGGGCCAATCAACAGGAGATGGCGAGTTCTAGTGCTGCCTCAAGCACAAAAGACAGCTAGGTGAGTTTGGGCCAATCACCGGGAGACGGTGAGTTCTAGTCCTGCCTTACCAATGAAAGCTGGCTGGGTGACTTTGGGCCAATCACTCACTAACTCTCAGCCCGGCCCACCTCGCAGGGTTGTTTTTGTGAGGAAAACAGGAAGAGAAAGGTATGTTAGATAAGTTCGCCGTCTTGACTTATTTGTAAAAACAATAAAGGGGCGATACCGATAAATCAACGCAGATCTGATCAGCTACATCTATACATTTCTTTAGTCTAGCACGGGTAGGCAACCTTGGCTCTTTTATGACTCATGGACTTCAACTCCCAGAATTCTTGAGCCAGCATGGCTCAGCTTGGAAACCTCTCCCCTCAGCATGGCTGGCTCAGGAATTCTGGGAGATGAAGTCCACAAGTCATAAAAGAGACAAGGTTGCCTACCTCTGGCCTAGGCCTAGGCTCCTTCATGACATGTGGACTTCAACTCCCAGAATTCCTGAGCCAGCATGGGGGAAACTATGACCCCTTCATGACTTGCGGACTTCAACTCCCAGAATTCCTCAGTCAGCCACGCTGAGGGAAAAGGGAGGTTTCCAAGCTGAGCCATGCTGGCTCAGGAATTCTGGGAGTTGAAGTCCGCAAGTCATGAAGGGGTCATAGTTTCCCCCATGCTGGCTCAGGAATTCTGGGAGTTGAAGTCCACATGTCATGAAGGAGCCTAGGCCTAGGCCAGAGGTAGGCAACCTTGTCTCTTTTATGACTTGTGGACTTCATCTCCCAGAATTCCTGAGCCAGCCATGCTGAGGGGAGAGGTTTCCAAGCTGAGCCATGCTGGCTCAAGAATTCTGGGAGTTGAAGTCCACGAGTCATAAAAGAGCCAAGGTTGCCTACCCCTGGTCTAGCCGGACTGCCTCCAGCCAGCCACCAAAAACGCAATCATTGAGTTGTCACGTTTTCACTTTTGTGTATTTTTTCCCTCCTTTTTTGTTTTGTTTTTCCCCACAGAGCACAACAGGAGCCTCAGCACGCAAGGATGCTCTTCCTGTTCTCGAGGCTTTTCGTTGTATTTCAAAACCGATGCTGTGTACCAGCTTCCCTGCAGGCCCCTGGTGTGTCGCGCTTGTTTGGCTGAGCAGCAGAAATCTCTCTCCATCTTGTGTACGAATTGCAAAAGGTTGTTTGCCACCCAGGACATTTCGAGGGTCCATTTCTGAGAAGGATGAATATATATATATATATATATAAAGGATATATATATATATCCCAGGCAGGCTTCATTGCAGGAGCCAAGAGACGTGACTGGTTTCTCCCCCCCCCCTCACTGCCACCGCCGAGTCACACAACGACAACAATCCTACACGTGCTGTACTTTAAAGAAAAAAGAAAAAACAAGGAACTGACGAGGTTGTACACGCTGGAATGAGGGTCGCATTTTAGAGTTGGAGGATAAAGGATAATAAAGCCATATGCTTCTCTATTTTTTTTTTTTTCTCTCTCTCTCTCCAAAAAGTTCATTTCTACGTCCAAATTGCATCCGTATAACTTGAAGTTCTGTTCTTTGGCCCTTTTTCAAACGGCCCATGTTAATCAGTGGCTTCGCATTCATCAAAGGAGGGGAAATAGCAGTTCACTTTTCACAGGATCTATTCAATTCAGAATAGAATAGAATAGAATAGAATAGATCTGGAAGGGATCTGCTCGAACCGGGAGACCCTATGCAATTTGAGACAAGTGGCTATCCAGTCTCTTCTTAAAAACCTCCAGTGATGGAGCACCCACAACTTCTGGAGGCAATTTTTGTTCCACTGGTTGATTGTCCTCACTGTTAGGAAGTTTCTCCTTAATTCCAGGTTGCTTCTCTCCTTGATTAGTTTCCATCCTTTTGACTTCTGGTGATTTGGAAAATAATTTGCCCCCTCTTCTTTGTGGCAGCCACTGAAATACTAGAATTCTACTATCGGGTCACCCCTAGTCCTTTTTTCTAGACTGGCCAGTCCCAATTCCTGCAACCGTTCTTCATATGTTTTAGTCTCCAGGTCTTTAATCATCCCAGTTTCTCTTCTCTGCACTTTTTCCAAACTCTCAACATCTTTTTTGTGATAGGGTGACCAAAACCTGCTGCAGTATTCCAGATGTGGCCTTACTAAGGCTTTACAAAGCGGCACTAATACTTCGCGTGATCTTGATTCTGTGCCTCTGTTTATACAACCCAGGATTGTATTAGCTTTTTTGGCTGCTGCTGCACACTGCTGGCTCATGGTCAAGTGATCATCCACTAGGACTCCAAGATCCTTCTCACAGTCACTGTTTTTGATACTGTTTTTGATATTCAGTGAGAGGTGCTTTTTTTTTTTTTTTTTACTTAAAAGAGAAAAAAGAATTTATGTCAGGAAAACATATCGGCCCGAAGCATCTGTCCATGATCTCCTCTCTGGGTTTTCAATTTGTTTTGCTAGATGTGCAAAAAAAAAAGAAAAAAAATACTCTTGAGTCTTACAAAGATGCAGTCATACCTGCACCAGCCCAACCCTGCCCCCCCCCTAAAATAAAGAATTTGGTAAGATTCAAACCCTGAACACCTGAAAAAAACAAAGAAGTGAGGTAGCTGTTCTGAAGCCTTCCAGAAAACAAAAAAAGTGCTGTTTGAACGGTTCTCATGGGCGTTTTAATTCATTGTGCAATTCGGCAAAAGGAGAACAGAAAAGGTGTCTTTTATACATACTGGTTTTCTATTGTCCAGAAGTTGTGCATCTGGCCGATGACATTTTAAACCTTAATAAAATTAGGGTCCAAAATCATAGGGGACTTAACCAGCAGTGTGTTGGCTTGTCGCTTGTGGAAGCTGGCACAACATCTGCGTTAGGTGGACTTTTTGGATTGAAGAATTGCCTGCTCACATATTAAACCAGTGGTTCTCAACCTTTTTAATGCCGCGACCCCCCAACCGGTCGTAAGTTGAGGATTACTCAATCGGTCGTAAGTCGAGGACTACTCAACTGGTGCAGCACCCTTTGCAGAATGGGACTTTTGGCGGGCTCAGCAGGGCAGAGACAGCCTGGACAATTCCTATTGGCTTTTGAAAGCCAATAGAATTAAGACGCTATTCAAGAGAGTCTATTCTATTGGCTTTCAAAAGCCAATAGAATAAAAGGGAGTAGCACAGCTAAGGAAAAGGGGGGGGGGGAAATGGCGGACTGCGTTGTTTGGCGACCCCCGTGAGATGGTCGTTCGACCCCAAATGGGGTCCCGACCCACAGGTTGAGAACCACTGTATTAAACAGAGAATTAGCTCATCACAGGTTATGTAGCTGGAGAGGAGACCACCAGGAAATCCTGGATGGAAAAGGTGTTGTTTTTTTTGTTGTTTTTTTTTACAAAATATCCATAAGCTCAAATAGTCTGGGTACAGATGTTTGTTTGTTTATTAAATTGATATGCTGCCCATCTCACTGTCAAGAGACTGAGTGACTTACAATGTCATAAAACAGCAATAGCCAGTTTGAGACAGTTTGGTGTAGTGGTTAAGGCACCAGGCTAGAAAACCGGAGAACATGAGTTCTAGTCCAATCTCCAGGGGACGGTGAGTTCTAGTCCCGCCTTAGTCATGACAGCTGAGTAATTTTGGGCCAATCATCAGGGAATGGTGAGTTGTAGTCCCGCCTTAGCTATGATAGCCAGCTGAGTGACTTTAGACCAATCATTTTAAACCTTAATAAAATTAGGGTCCAAAATCATAGGGGGCTTAACCAGCAGTTGTGTGGCTTGTCGCTTGTGGAAGCTGGCGCAACATTAAAAAAAAAATAAAATGTAAGTTGAAGTCCGCCCAACTCAAAATGGCTCAGTTGGAAAACATGGTCTGGATGAGAGGGTCCCAGTCTTGGCAACTTTTAAGACGTGTGGACTCCCACTTTCACAATTCCCCAGCCAGCATGTGACACACACACACACACACACACACACACGGCCACATAACAGCATTTTATATGCTTGGTCTGCATTTACCATATAGTGAACAATGGGTTCGTTTTAACAACGGCGGCATTCAATTACCATCACGAAAAGACGCCACACTGGGGACCGTTCTGTGGCGATCCTCTTTATGACCAGCACAACTCGGGTCTGGGATTGTGGGTTCAATTACGGCCATAGGTCGAGGACTCTCTGTTATCTCACTCTTCACAGAGACCCGTCATAGGGTAAGTATTGAGTCATGCAGGTTCTCCAAAGATGGGGTCCTAGCCACTAAAAACAGGAGCAACCTTATTCCCTCCAAACACTGATGATGTTACCTAGTTGGGTCATGAAATGTCTAAAAGAAAACCACTAAACTCAGTGAGCACCAAGGACTCCACAGTCATTGTCCTCGCAAACTCCACTTCTAGCACTGACGATGTTACCTAGTTGGGTCATGAAACGTCTGCAAGAGAACAACCATCTCAGCACCAAGGACCCCACAGGTGGGAGTGTTTTCTGCGTAAGCCATATGTGATTTTATTTAAAAAAAGTTTTTTATTATATTTGTACATTGCCAAATATGTCAGGATACTTCAAAAATACACTGTCTCTTTCATCAAATTCTTTAAAGATGTTCGCCCTTTCAGCTTTTTTTCTCTCGTGCTAAATTAATTTTGCCTCTAGCACCCCCGAGTTTGCTGCGTCGACTTGATTTTATTAATCGCTTTTAGGCTGTCGATGGGGTGTGTGTGTGTGGAGGCTGCATGCAAATTTCCCTTCCTCTGAAAAACATTTCATTAACCTTTTTTTTTGACTTTAAAAAACAGTGTTTATTGCATTTTAATCTTTTAGGGCTGCATTAGCATTCAGGGCTTCGTTTCATTTGAGGCTCGGTAATTGCCGCTAATGTCATTTTACGATACAGTGATCCGGAGTCTGGCCTGATCGCTTAATGCGGTCATTCCGTCTAAAATGACACTTGAGAAAAATAATGAAGTTCTCTCTGTGTCATAATTCTATGATTTGCAGACCTGACTCAGTTTGAGAAACTGCTTGAGAAGCTCAAGGGGTGGAATATATTACATGAAGATCATAGGAGCCCCTGATTGAATACATTCTTACCTCATCTAACAAAATGAAATTCATTTTATCCAAATTGATAGAATAGACTTGAACACTTCCAAATAGATACAGACTTGAACACTGGGCACTATTTAACAAAATGAAATTCAGTGGTGAAAAAAGCAAGGTTCTATATTTAGGCAAGAAAAACCAAATGTACAGGTATAGTATAGGGGGTGCCTTGCTCAATAGTAGTAACTGTGAGAGGGATCTCGGAGTCCTAGTGGACAGTCCCTTAAATAGGAGCCAGCTGTGTGCTGCAGCTGCCAAAAAGGCCAACTCAGTGCTGGGCTGCATTAACAGAGGGATAGAATCAAGATCATGTGAAGTGTTAATACCACTTTACAAGGCCTTGATAAGGCCACACTTTGAATACTGCATCCAGTTTGGGTCATCATGATGTAAAAAAGATGCTGAGACTCTAGAAAGAGTACAGAGAAGAGCAACAAAGATGATTAGGGGACAGGAGGTTGAAACATATAAGGAAAGGCTGATGGAATTGGGTATGTCTAGTTTAATGAAGAGGACGAGGGGGGGACATGATAGCAACCTTCCAGTATCTCAGGGGCTGCCCCAAAAAAGAGGGAGTCAAGCTATTCTCCAAAGCCCCTGAAGGCAGGATAAGAAGCAACGGATGGAAACTGACCAAGGAGAGAAGCAACCTGGAACTAAGGAGAAACTTCCTGACAGTTAGAATAATTAACCAGTGGAACAACCTGCCACCAGAAACGGTGAATGCTCCAACACTGGAAGTTTTTAAGAAGAGACTGGACAGCCATTTGTCTGAAATGGTATAGGGTTCCTGCCTGAGTAGGGGGTTAGACGCGATGACCTCCAAGGTCCCTTCCAACTTTTATTATTATTATTACCAAGAGATCAGGTAGGTAAAAACAGAGGTAATCCTTGAGTTATGGCCACAGCTGAGGCACAAATTTCCATTGCTAAGCGAGACACTTAAGTGAATTTTGCCCCATTTTACCATCTTTCCTGCCACAGGGTTTAAGCAAATCCCTGCAGTCGCTAACTTAGTAGCACCGTCGTTATGTGAATCTGGCTTCCCCATTGACTTTGCTTGTCAGAAGGTCGCAAAAGGGGATCACGTGACCCCAGGACGCAGCGAACCATCACAAAGGCGAGCCGGTTACCAAGCCTCTGAATTTTGAGCATGTGACCTTGGGGATGCTGCAACAGTCCTTAAGTGTGAAAAACGGTCGTAAGTCCCTTTTTTCAGTGATGTCGTAACGTTGAACGGCCACTAAATGAAGTGTCGTAAGTCGAGGACTGCCTGTATAAAATAGTGAACTTCCTTGAACAGCCAGGAACAAAAAGCACAAAAGAAATTTAATTCAAACTTGTCTCCAATCAGAATTATAGCTGGGGGTGAATAGAATAGAATAGAATAGAATAGAATAGAATAGAATAGAATAGAATAGAATAGAATAGAATAGAATAATGAATAGAATAGAATAAGAAATAGAATAGAATAGAATAGAATAGAATAGAATAGAATAGAATAGAATAGAATAGAATAGAATATGGAATAAGAATAGAATAGAATAGAATAGAATAGAATAGAATAAGGAATAGAATAGAATAGAAAATAAGGAATAGAATAGAATAGGAATAGAATAGAATAGAATAGAATAGAATAGAATAGAATAGAATAGAATAGAATGTGGAATAGAATAGAATAGAATATGGAATAAGAATAGAATAGAATAGAATAGAAAATAAGAATAGAATAAGGAATAGAATAGAATAGAATAGAGTAGAGTAGAGTAGAGTAGAGTAGGGAGTAGGAGTAGAGCAGAGTAGAATAGAGTAGGAGTAGAATTTCATCTTTTACCTTATACCTTTTCCCTTCCTTATTTTCATTTTTCTTTCTAGTTTATATTTCGATAAAATCTGTAATACTTTGGACCAACTTTGAGAAATCTTTGTTTCGGCTGTGCCCGGTTGGAGAATTCTGGGTGATTAAAATCCGCATCGGTTGGGTGTCTTCTGCTAAGTTGTTGTCTTCACAGCTGCTCCTCTCCGTTTCTCGTTTGCTGTTTTTCTCCAAACTTAATTCAACCATGACAGCCACCTTGGAGAATTGCTACTCCGACCTAAAGGAAGGAAGCCTGTGGAGTTGACCATCCTGGGCAGCTGCCAGCCCTCCAAGGGTGACCTGGCTGACGTCTTTACGCTTTGCCAGATGCCCTTCTGCATATTCATGGCACATTCATGGGTCCTTCCCCGCTGGCATCCGGCCTGCAATGTCTTTCCTTGGGGACCTGCACCGCAGGGAGAGTTTAGCTTGGTTGAAAAGAATCAGGGTGGAGGGATGAGGGATGGGAGGTGGGGCGGTTTCGATAGCCTGGAGGGGTAATCACAAGAAGACAAGCAGAATTTTGGTGTCCCAGTCTCATTGGACATTTGGGAAACCATTTGGGTGAGAAATGTCAAATTTACACAAGCACAGAACCTTAGGGAGAATTTTTATAAAATGTTTTATAGATGGCACCTTGATCCACAAAAAATGTCTTTCATGTACCCTGACGTGCAACCTAAATGTTGGAGATGTGGTTATAAGGATGCTTCCTATTATCATATTTGGTGGTCATGCAGAGAGATAAGAGCATTTTGGATTAAAATATGGTGGAATATCCAGAGAATTTTTAGAAGGAGGGTAAAATTTACTCCGCAATTATTTTTGTTAGGCATTGTTACAGATTGTGATACAAAGGAGGTTGTATTGATGTTAAATCTGATTACAGCCGCAAGGCTGTTAGTAGGACAATATTGGAAGAAGGAATCTTTGCCTACATTGCAGGAATGGTTTCTTAAAGTAGCTTATCTGGCGGAAATGGCAAAGATTTCGGCCTTCTTAAAGCAACAAACGCAAGAGAAGTTCCTTGCTGTTTGGGACAAATGGATAAAATTTATACACTTTAGATTGGGTATACAAAAATATCATATAGCTTTTTTATAAGTTTTATTTTTATATATATATATAGATATTTTTTATATATATATATATATATATATATAAATTTTTTAATTTAATTTTTTATTTTTATTTCTTAATTTTTAATTAAGCCTATATTCTGCTCTGGGAAGCTCATGGGGGGGAAGGGAGGGTTTTTGTGAGGGGTGGGGGATGGGGGGGGTTTAATATATGTAATGTTTAGTTTCTTTTTTGTATATGTTGTCTTTTGTTTTGTATTGTTTTTGTCTTTTTGTAAAATTTATAAAACTTTCAATAAAAAAAAAAAAAAGAAGAAGACAAGCCCACTCTGTTGTTTTCCTAGAGTTAGGAAAAGTTTCTGAGCCATCAAGTCTCGTCCTAGAATAGAATAGAGCTGGAAGGGACCTTGGAGGTCTTCTAGTCCAGCCCCCTGCTCAAGCTGGAGAACCTATACCAGGGGTAGGCAACCTTGGCTCTTTTATGGCTCGTGGACTTCAACTCCCAGAATTCCTGAGCCAACATGGCTCAGCTTGGAAACCTCTCCCTTTCCCCTCAGCATGGCTGGCTCAGGAATTATAGGAGTTGAAGTCCACCAGTCATAAAAGAGCCAAGGTTGCCTACCTCTGGCCTAGGCCTAGGCCGCTTTCTGACTTGTGGACTTCAACTCCCAGAATTCCTGAGCCAGCATGGCTCAGCTTGGAAACCTCTCCCTTTCCCCTCAGCATGGCTGGCTCAGGAATTCTGGGAGTTGAAGTCCATGAGTCATAAAAGAGCCAAGGTTGTCTACCTCTGCCCTATACCATTTCAGACAAGTGACTGTCCAGTCTGTCCTTGAAAATTTCCAGTGATGGGGCGCCCACGATTTCTGGTGGCAAGCTGTTCCACTGGTTAATTGTCCTCACTGTCAGGAAGTTTCTCCTTAATTCCAGGTTGCTTCTCTCCTTGATCAATTTTCAACCATTGTTTCTCGTCCTTCCCTCTGGTGCTTTGGAGAATAATGTGACCCCCTCTTCTTTGTGGCAGCCCCTCAGATACTGGAAGACTGCTATTACGTCTCCCCTATTTCTTCTTTTCTTTAGACTAGCCAAACCCAAGTCCCGTAGCCATTCTTTGTATGTTTTAGTCTCCAGGCCTTGGATCATCTTAGCCGCTCTTCTCTAAATTTTTTCAAAACTCTCAACATCTTCTTTGTGATATGGTGACCAAAATTGGCTGCAGTGTTCCAGGTGTGGTCTCATTAGGGTTTTATAAAGCGGTACTAATACCTCGCGTGGTCTTGATTCTATGCCTCTGTTTATACAACCCAGGATTGTATTAGCTTTTTTGGTTGCTGATCAGCAATGGGGTACATCTCTGGAGCCTCTCTGCTAAATGGTAGCCAACCATCCTCATAACCATGGTTACATCACAGCACCAGTCCTTACCCCCTTTTGCTCAAGCTGAGACCCTTTTCCTGCCAAGTGGCAAGGCCACACTTGGAATACAGCATCCAGTTTTGGTCACCACAATGTAAACAAGATGCTGAGACTCTAGAACAGTGGTTCTCACCTGTGGGTCAGTACCCCATTTGGGGTCGAATGACCATTTCATGGGGGTCGCCAAACAATGCAGTCCGCCATTTTTCCCCCCTTTTCCTTAGCTGTGCTCCTCCCTTTTATTCTATTGGTTTTTGAAAGCCAATAGAATAGACTCTCTTGAATAGAGTCTAATTCTATTGGCTTTCCAAAGCCAATAGGAATTGTCCAGGCTGTCTCTGCCCTGCTGAGCCCGCCAAAAGTCCCATTCTTCAAACGGTGCTGCACCAGTTGAGTAGTCCTCGACTTACAACCGGTTGAGTAGTCCTCGACTTACGACCGGTTGGGGGTCGCGGCATTAAAAAGGTTGAGAACCACTGCTCTAGAAAGAGTGCAGAGAAGAGCAACAAAGAGGATTAAAGGTCTCAAGGCTAAAACATATAAGGAACGGTTGATGGAATTGGGAATGTCTAGTTTAACAAAGAGAAGGATGAGGGAGGACATGATAGCAATCTTCCAGTATCTCAGGGGCTGCCCCAAAGAAGAGGGAGTCAAGCTCTTCTCCAAAGCGCCTGAAGGCAGGACAAGAAGCAACAGATGAAAAGTAATCAAGGAGAGAAGCAACCTAGAACTAAGGAGAAACTTCCTGACAGTGAGAACAATTAACCAGTGGAACAATCTGCCACCAGAAGCTGTGAATGCTCCAACACTGGACGTTTTTAAGAAGAGACTGGACATCCATTGTCCGAAATAATATAGGGTTTCCTGCCTGAGCAAGGGGTTGGACTTGATGGCCTCCAAGGTCCCTTCCAACTTTATTATTTCTATTATTATTATTATGGATCATCGCACAGTCAGCCAGATGTTCAGACTGGATTTGGCATTTTGTCTACCTATCGAGTCCTTACCCAGGACCTGGGATAGGCAGATGTGGATGTTTGATGGTATTACAGATATCGTCGCAGGATGGAAGCAGTTCCTAATAAGGCCGCCTTTTGCAATTGACTAATAGCAAATTTGTCAATGCCGATGATGGTGTTCAAGTGGTGCTCCAGTTGTTTTGGGATTGCACCCAAGGATCCTATGACTATTGGTACTACCCTTGCTTGCTTTTGCCACAGTCTTTCTATTTCTATTTGTAGGTCTTTGTATTTTGTTATCTTCTCCAGTTCTTTCTCTTCTATTCTGCTATCTCCAGGCACTGCCACGTCCACTATCCAGACTTTTTTGTCTTTCTTACCGACAATTGTTATGTCTGTGGTGTTATGTTGCAGGTGCTTGTCTGTTTGAATTCTGAAGTCCCAGAGCAGTTTAATTTTATCATTTCCTATGACTTTCTGTATTTTATGATCCCACCAGTTTTTGCTTACAGGCAAATGATATTTTTTGCAGATCTTCCAATGCACCGTTGTTGCTACTTTGTCATGCCGCTGCTTATAATCAGTCTGTGCAATCTTCTTGCAACAGCTTACCAGGTGGTCCACTGTTTCTTCAGCTTCTTTGCAGAGGCGGCACTTACTGTCTGTTGCTGTCTTCTCAATTTTGACTTTGTATTATTATTATTATTATTATTATTATTATTATTATTATTATTATTATTATTATTATTATTATTATGGATCATTGCACAGTCAGCCAGATGTTCAGACTGGATTTGGCATTTTGTCTACCTATCGAGTCCTTACCCAGGACCTGGGATAGGCAGATGTGGATGTTTGATGGTATTACAGGTATCGTCGTAGGATGGAAGCAGTTCCTAGTTGTTGTTGTTGTTATTATTATTATTATTATTATTATTATTGTTATTATTATTATTTCCCTAAAGCTGGGAAGAAGTGAGGCCGGAATCTTCTGCGTAAACTGTGTTTTTCCAGAACGAAAAGTAGGAGAAAAAAGGAGAAAGTCTTCCTTCAAAGCCACTCCTGTTAGTCTCTTGTCCTACATAGATGGGAAAATGGGCGCAGGGGAATTTGGGGGCTGCAGCCAAAGAGTCCCACGTTCCTCGTCATGCCGAGCCAGAGGAATTTCCATCTGCAGCTTGGCAGAAGATCGCTGCAGCTATTTGGCTGAAGTCAGGTGTGCGGAGGATGGTTTGATATATAGCCAGGAGCCCCCTCACCCCCCCCCCCCGGTCCTTCTCCCCATCTTTTTTGGCCTGGCCACAAAAGAGAAGTTGGAGATGTCACCGATCGTGTTCACACAATGGCTCGGTTGACCTGTTTTGTGTTCACAAGACGTACTGAATCAGGAGTTCACCCAAGAGCCTAAAAGAGTCACTTGTTTGTCGTGGGCAGCTATGGAAAAAGGGATAGGGATAGGAGTAAGAAAAGAGGGAAGAAGAATGGGAGGGGAGGGAAGGGAAGGGAGAAAATAGAAAACAATAGAACGGAAGGGAAGGGAGAAAATAAAAAAAGAATAGAAAATAGAATAAAATAGAAAACAATAGAATGGAAGGGAAGGGAAGGGAAGGGAGAAAATAAAAAAAGAATAGAAAATAGAAAACAATAGAAAACAATACAATGGAATGGAATGGAATGAAAGGAAAGGACAGGAAAGGAAAGGAGAAAATAGAAAAGAAAAGAAAACAATAGAATGGAAGAGAAGAGAATGGAATGGGAGGGAAGGGAAGGGAGAAAATAAAAAAAGAATAGAAAATAAAAAACAATAGAATGGAAGGGAATGAAAGGAAAGGAAAGGAGAAAATACAAAAGAATAGAAAATAGAAAACAATAGAATGGTAGGGAAGGGAATGGAATGGGAGGGAAGGGAAGGGAGAAAATAAAAAAAGAATAGAAAATAGAAAACAATAGAATGGAAGGGAAGGGAATGGAATGGGAGGGAAGGGAAGGGAGAAAATAAAAAAGAATAGAAAATAAAAAACAATAGAATGGAAGGGAATGAAAGGAAAGGAAAGGAAAGGAGAAAATAGAAAAGAATAGAAAATAGAATAAAATAGAAAACAATAGAATGGAATGGAAGGTAATGAAATGGAAGGGAAGGAGAGAAAATAGAAAAATAGAAAATAGAAAACAACAGAAGGGAAGGGAAGAGAGAGAATAGAAAAGAATAGAAAATAGAATAAAATAGAAAACTACAATGGAACAGAAAATAGAAAACAGAAATTTCACCATAGTTTCAACTGGGAAAACTCCATTTTTGCCTGTATATTCTTGCTGCAGCCAATATATCTAATAATAGAGTTCCAGAGTTTATCTTCAAGGTCCTTGGCCAATAGTCCTAAAAGAAAGACTTCTGGTTTCAGTTTTATATTTGTTTTAAGGATCCTCTGGATTAAACCATAAATCTGGCCTCCGTTAGAGATCCCTTTTCATTGACTTGCCAATGGGGGGGGGGGGTTGTCATAAGATGGTTAGTGGGAAAACAGCTGGCAGGTCCAACATCTGCATCAGGTGGACTTTTTGGATTGAAGGACTGAAGGATTGCCTGCTCACATATTAAGCAGAGAATTAGCTCATCACAGGTTATGTGGCTGGAGAGGAGACCACCAGGAAATCCTGGATGGAAAGGGTGTTTTTTTTTTTTTTAAATATCAATAAGCTCAGTAGCAAATAGTCTGGGTACAGACATTTGTTTGTTTATTAAATTGATATGCTGCCCATCTCACAGTCAAGAGACTCTGAGTGGCTTACAATGTCATAAAACAGCAATAGCCAGTTTGAGACAGTTTGGTGTAGTGGTTAAGGCACCAGGCTAGAAAACAAGAGAACATGAGTTCTAGTCCAATCACCAGGGTGAATTCTAGTCCCGTCTTAGACAGCCAGCTGAGTGACTTTGCGCCAATCACCAGGGGACGGTGAGTTCTTGTCCCGCCTTAGACATGACAGCCAGCTGAGTGACTTTGGGCCAATCAGCAGGAGACGATGAGTTCTAGTCCTGCCTTAGCCATGACAGCTGAGTGACTTTGGGCCAATCATCAGGGAATGGTGAGTTCTAGTCCCGCCTTAGCCATGACAGCCAGCTGAGTAACTTTGGGCCAATCAAGAGGGGACGGTGAGTTCTAGTCTCGCCTTAGACATGACAGCCAGCTGAGTGACTATTTTCTATTCTATTCTATTCTATTCTATTCTATTCTATTCTATTCTATTCTATTCTATTCTATTCTATTCTATTCTACTCTACTCTACTCTACTCTACTCTACTCTTACTCTTACTCTTATTCTTTCCTACTCTACTCTATTCTTATCCTATCCCATCCCATCCCATTCCATTCCATTCTATTCCAGTCCATTCCATTCTATATGTCTATGGAGATTCTCAGTCATCCAGGTTATCCTGTTCTCCCAAAGGAGCTTTTTTCAGGAGGCAACTGGACTTTCTTGTTTTTCTTTGAAGACGTTTCGCTTCTCCTCCAAGAAGCTTCTTCTGCTCTGCAACTGACTTTCTTCAGTTTACCACACACACACACACAAAAACCCGAACCGAAGAAGCTCATTGGATGAGAAGCAAAATGTCCATCCAGTTGCCTCTTGAAAAAAAAGCACCTCCGGGACGATGGCGGGAGCCAGTTTTAAGCCAAGGGAGCTTTTCCAGAACACAAAACTTAGGCCGCACTTTCATCGTTCGGAGAAAGGACCGTGCCAGACATGCCTTTCCAAGCGTGGCATATGCTTTTTCAAAGCGGGGGAAGATTTGGAGGCCTTTCGCCGTCAACCTAACGATGTTGACGAAGCTTTTCAGCCTTTGTAAAATAACAACATCCCTGCCAGGGGAGAGGGGAAAACAATAATAATAATAAAAAAAAAGATTTTGGACAAAGAGGAAAAAAAACAACAACACCCTGATTTTATTTCTTGTCGCTGCCAGCCAACCTCGTCTCCGCAGGCCATCCGACTCACAATTTTGATGATGCCCTGATTAGAAAAAATAATTGGCTGACAATCCAGCAGCGCCTTGGGAGAAATGAACAACTCTTGGCACCAAATGGCTCAATTACAGGCCTCGCTTGGAGGGCAGCTTGTGGGTGGGAGGCCTGCAGAGCGAGGGGGCCGGAGAGCCCCCCACCTGCAGCAATATTGGGGGGGCGCAGCGTTACGGGGCTCCAAATATAACTGATGCAAACAATATAAATACGGGGCCGGGATGCAGCCAGGACACGAGACACAAACAGCAAGAAGGCAAAGACAACAGGAGCACGCTCAGTTGCCAAGCCTTTTAAGATGCCTGCCGGGATCCTTGCGGTGTCTCTCTTTTGCCTTCTCACCTGGTCTTCAGCCTGCTACATCCAGAACTGCCCCCGAGGAGGAAAGAGGTCCATGCCCGATGCAGAAGTCCGACAGGTAAGGAGAAAAAGCATCCCAGGTGTTTGCATTTAGCCTTCCTGCCCTTATTTGCAAAATAGGAGCCCGACATGCATTCATACCCGTGGGAGACCTAAGCTGTACCGTTAAATCCCAAAGGTGTGGGTTTTTTTTTTTCTCCAAAAGGTAACTGGACTTTGTTTGATTGTTTGTTTCTTTGAAAATGTTTCGTTTTTGGGTTTTACTGATCAGGTTGGTTTGTTGTTATAGTAATGGCTAGTTTAATCTAGTATGGAAAAGTAAAAAGTTGAAGTTCGATGTTAATGCTCTTTTTTACTGCAACCGAGGGAGTTGGAAGTCAATGCCTTTCCTTTCCTTTCCTTTCTTTTCCTTTCTTTTCTTCTCCTCTCCTCTCCTCTCCTTTCCTTTCCTCTCCTCTCCTTTCCTTTCCTTTCTTCGCCTCTCCTTTCCTTTCCTTTCCTTTCTTCTCCTCTCCTCTCCTTTCCTTTCCTTTCCTCTCCTCTCCTTTCCTTTCCTTTCTTCGCCTCTCCTTTCCTTTCCTTTCCTTTCCTTTCCTTTCTTCTCCTCTCCTCTCCTCTCCTTTCCTTTCCTCTCCTCTCCTTTTCTTTCCTTTCTTCGCCTCTCCTTTCCTTTCCTTTCCTTTCTTCTCCTCTCCTCTCCTCTCCTTTCCTTTCCTCTCCTCTCCTTTCCTTTCCTTTCTTCGCCTCTCCTTTCCTTTCCTTTCCTTTCCTTTCTTCTCCTCTCCTCTCCTTTCCTTTCCTCTCCTCTCCTTTCCTTTCCTTTCTTCGCCTCTCCTTTCCTTTCCTTTCCTTTCCTTTCCTTTCTCTCCTCTTCTCTCCTCTCCTCTCCTCTCCTTCCTTTCCTTTCCTCTCCTCTCCATTCCTTTCCTTTCCTTTTCTCCTCTTTTCTCTTTTCTTTTCTCTTCTCTTTTCTTTCCCCCCCCCTCTCTCCTCCTCACTTTTCTTTCCCCTTTCCCTCCCCCCCCCGCTGTCCTAGGATTTGCTTTTGCAAATTTTTGCATCTTATTCTATCATCTAATGAAACGTTACAAACTCAGGAAATGTTGTTTCCCTTCTCGCCCAGGGAGCTTCTTCAGTTCTGCCCCTGGCTGTCTCCGTTTGCCACGAAAGAACTGAAGAAGTTTTCTTGGAGGAGGAGAAGAACAAGAGTTGGAAGGGACCTTGGAGGTCTTCTAGTCCAACCCCCTGCTCAAGCGGGAGACCCAACATCATTTCGGACAAACGGTTGTCCAAGAAGTGAAGTGTTTTCAAGGAAAAAACTAAGGAAGATCCAGTTGCCCTTTGAAAAGCACCTTTGGGACAATCATGACCTGGACGGTTGAGAGTCTCCATAGACACTGATATTCGTAAAGATGAGGAAGGATCTGGAGGCTACATCATATGACGAACGGTTGAGGGAAGTAAGTACGTCTAACCCAGGGATAGGCAACCTTGGCTCTTTTATGACTCGTGGACTTCAACTCCCAGAATTCCTGAGCCAGCCATGCTGAGGGGAAAGGGAGAGATTTCCAAGCTGAGCCCTGCTGGCTCAGGAATTCTGGGAGTTGAAGTCCACAAGTCATAAAAGAGCCAAGGTGGCCTACCTCTGGCCTAGGCCTAGGCCGCTTTGTGACTCGTAGACTTCAATTCCCAGAATTCCTGAGCCAGCATGGCTCAGCTTGGAAACCTCTCACTTTCCCCTCAGCATGGCTGGCTCAGGAATTCTGGGAGTTGAAGTCCACGAGTCATAAAAGAGCCAAGGTTGCCTAGTCCTGGTCTAGCCTATTGAAGAGAAGATTTAGAGGGGACATCATAACTATCTTCCAGTACTCAAGGAGCTGTCACATGGAGGGAAGTGTGTAGTGGGGTGCCCCAGGGCTCTATTCTAGGCCCAGTGCTCTTCCACATCTTCATCAACGATTTGGACGAGGGGATAGATGGGGAACTCATCAAATTTGCGGATGACACCAAGATGGCAGGAATAGCCAACCCTCCAGAAGACAGACTTAAGATACAGGAGCATCTGGACAGACTTGAACACTGGGCACTATCTAACAAAATGAAATTCAGTGGTGAAAAAAGTAAGGTTCTACATTTAGGCAAGAAAAACCAAATGCACAAGTACAGCATAGGTGTCACCATGCTCAATAGTAGTAACTGTGAGAGGGACCTCGGAGTCCTAGTAGACAATCACCTAAATATGAGCCAGCAGTGTGCTGCAGCTGCCAAAAAGGCCAACGCAATGCTAGCTGCATTAATAGAGGGATAGGATCAAGATCACGTGAAGTGCTAATACCATTTTACAAGGCCTTGGTAAAGCCACGCTTGGAATATGGCATCCAGTTTTGGTCACCACAGTGTAAAAAAGATGCTGAGACTCTAGAAAGAGTGCAGAGAAGAGCAACAAAGACGATCAGGGGACTGAGGGGCTAAAACATAGAAGGAACCGTTGCCAACTTTCATGCTTAAGGTGAGACTAGAACTCACCGTCTCCTGGTGAGTGGCCCAAAGTCACCCGCTGGGCTTGGCAGGATGTGACCTCACCGTTTCCTTCTTTCAAACTTGGTGCCTGAACCACCACTAGACCAAACTGCCTCTTAAAGCAGCCACCCTCAAAGGATGGATTGCACTCCTGATCACTTGCCATTTTTTCATTTTATCATTTTTGCTTTTTCTGCAATGTGTGTCTTACAATTGGGTGTGAGCATTCCTGGCATTTGAAGGTGACACCATGTTCGAAAGACGCTTGAAAAATTGCACAGGAAATTAGCGGCCATTTAGGGAACCTCCAAGCTGAGCAGCAGTCTACCTTAATCTTTGGGGATTTAGCACCAGGAAGGAACTACAGCAGCTCAGCAGGAACTGATGCCTCCAGATGTGAATCCTCTTCTTTCCCCTTTTTCTCTCTCTGTCTTAGTGTATCCCTTGTGGCCCTGGCAACAGAGGAAAGTGCTTCGGGCCCAACATCTGTTGTGGAGAAGAGATGGGCTGCCATTTTGGGACTTCGGAAACTCTGCGTTGCTTGGAAGAGACCTTTCTCCCTTCTCCCTGCGAGGCTGGTGGGAAGCCCTGCGGGGCGGGCGGGCGATGCGCAGCCCCTGGCATTTGCTGCAATGATGGTATTAATGGGAGGGGGAAAAATAGGAGTGGGGAAGAAAAGGGAACTGGAGGGAGAAAAAGAAATATCAGACAAGTTGTAAAAAATTTAATTGCACACCTCCTCAGCCAAAGTTTAGGTTGATTGGTGCTGTGAATTGTTATTTTTTTTCTCTGAAGCCCTAAAGCAGTGGTTCTCAACCTTTTTATACCAGCGACCCCAGTCATAAGGACAAGCCGCGCATGCGCGGCGGCGCCCCCATGCGCGGCGGCACATGCGTGGCACAGCGCACATGCGTGGCACTGCGCACATGCGCGGTGCCGCCAGCTGAGGAAAAAAATGGCGGATCGCATTGTTTCGCGACCCCCGTGAAATGGTCGTTCGACCCCAAATGGGGTCGCGACCCACAGGTTGAGAACCGCTGCCCTAAAGCATTCCGTTCTCTAACCAGATGCCCTCCAGATGTGTTGGACTTCAACTCCCAGAACTCCCGGTAGTCCTGGGAGTTAAAGTTTGAGGCGGCTGAAATGATTTCAGCAAGTTAAAAGCATCCTCTTCCTCTCCTATCAAGGTAGTCCTCGTTTATCAACTGTCACAGATTGTGACTGTTCACAAAAAGGAGCGGATTAAAAATTCATTTCCCAAGCAGTGCAGGCCTTTTTAGAACGACAAAAGTCTTTAGAGTAACTCTGATTAAGGTCCAGTCAGTTTCAGGCAGCAGCTGGCAGCTGATGGGAGCATACTAATCAACTTAAGTGACAAAACTGTCCTAGCCCTCGTTTATTAACTGCCCCACCCCATGTGCACATGCACACGTGTAAAATACTTCCCCCTCCCTTTTCTTCCAGTCCACCAATCATCAATGGTTGGTGACCTCTGCTCTACCACCTCTACTCAAGCTTGCTAGTCGGCCACTTCGTCTCCTTTGTGCTGGATGGGGCTCCTGCTCCGGGCGGCGGTAGCAGCCTGATGCACCTGCTGCTGGCGGCGGTGGCGCGCGTGCCAACAGAGAGGGCTCTGAGTGCCGCCTCTGGCACGTGTGCCATAGGTTCGCCACCACTGACTTAGAACATAGAATTATAGGTTGGAAGGGACCTTGGGAGGTCTTCTAGTCCAACCCCCTGCTCAAGCAAGAGACCCTATACCAGTGATGGCGAACCTTTTAGAGACCGAGTGCCCAAACTGCAACCCAAAACCTACTTATGCATCGTTGGGTGCCGGGGGGTGTGGCCCATTAGGTGGGTGTGGCCCATTGGGTGGGCATGGCTGCGGTGGTCACGGCAGACTGGGTGGGACTAAAAAGTTCAATCAATCAATTCCAACTTTGCAGGGTTTTTTTTTCCCGCGAGAACTTGAAATTGACTGATTGATTGAACCTTTTTTTTTTTTTTTGCACATGGCGGCGGAGGCCTAAAGCGAAAAAGTTTTATAAAACACAGCTGAAGGCCTAGGACTGGGGCGATGGCACGCGTGCCCACAGAGAGGGCTCAGAGTGCCACCTCTGGCACCCGTGCCACAAGTTCGCCGCCACTGCCCTATACCATTTCAGACAACTCCACGGGTTGGGGACCATCCTAACCCCACCCAGGGTGCTTTGTGGCTAAAACCCCACAAACGAGAGCTAGGAAAAGCTTTGTTCGTCTTGACTACCTGTCTGGGACTGACTTTGGAGGCATCGCAGGCAGTGCCAAAACTCAGCGGGTTCTTCTCTTTCCCATCTTTCTACAGAGAGCTGCGTGTCCGATGTTGCCTGCGGAAATGAGAACGGCGAGAGAGGACGGATGTTTCCGGAAAGGAATTTGACCATGTTGGACGGCTCGGCTGGAGATCTCCTTCTCCGACTGATGCACCTGGCAAACAAGCAACAACAAGGAAAACCACAATTTTATTAAGGTGTCGGAGAGCCGGCGTTTCCATTGGCGTAACGGGCTTAGAACCTGAAGCACCCCTAAAGTGACCCAAAGCCTATAACCGTTTAAGAATAAGATGTAAATACTCTACCCCCAACCAGCGCTAAATGAATAAAAGTCTTCTTGCATTGTGTGACAAATTTGTTCATGTGTGGTTTGTGAACAGTAGTCCCTTGCGGTGTGAAGCATTATAACAACAACAACAACAACAATAATAGAATTAGAATGGACCTTGGAGGTCAGGCAGGAAACCCTATACCATTCCAGACAAATGGCTGTCCAGTCTCTTCTTAAAAACTTCCAGTGTTGGAGCATTCACGGCTTCTGGAGGCAGGTAGTTCCACTGGTTAATTGTTCTCACTGTCAGGAAGTTTCTCCTTAGTTCTAGGTTGCTTCTCTCCTTGATGAGTTGCCATCCGTTGCTTCTTCTCCTGCCTTCAGGTGCTTTGGAGAATAGCTTGGCTCCCTCTTCTTTGGGGCAGCCCCTGAGATACTGGAAGACTTGCTATCGTGTCTCCCCTATTTCTTCTTTTCTTTAGGCTGGCCTTACCCAATTCCTCCAATCATTCTTCATATGTTTTAATCTCCAGGCCTTTAAATCATCTTTGTTGCTCTTCTCTGCACTTTTTCCAAAGTCTCAACGTCTTTTTTGCATTGATGTGGTATTCCAAATGTGGTCTTAAGGCTTTATAAAGCAATTCTAATACTTCACGCAATTTTGATTCTATGCCTCATCACGTAATTTTGATTCTATGCCTCATATACATACATACGTACGTACATACATACATACATACATACATACATATATATATATTCTGAGGTTTTCGCGGGTATTTATATGTAGGTCTTTGGTTATTCGGGTTTTCTCCCGTGTAAAATTGGAAGTATCTTGGCGATGTTTCGATGAAGTCCCATTCGTCATCTTCAGGCTGGTGTTTTCAGCTTCGTGCTTCGAGGAGCAATGAAGGGACCTGGGAGGTCATTTAGTCCAACCCCCTGCTCAGGTAGGAAACCCAATACCATTTCAGACAAATGGCTGTCCAGACTTTTCTTAAAAACTTCAGGTGTGAATAGAATAGAATAGAATAGAATAGAATAGAATAGAATAGAATAGAATAGAATAGAATAGTTGGAAGAGATATTGGAGGTCATCTAGTCCAACCCCCTGCTCAGGCAGGAAACCCTGTACCATTTCGGACAAATGGCTGTCCAGTCTCTTCTTAAAAACTTCCAGTGTTGGAGCATTCACCGCTTCTGGAGGCAGGTTGTTCCACTGGTTAATTGTTATGTCAGGAAGTTTCTCCTTAGTTCTAGGTTGCTTCTCTCCTTGATGAGTTTCCATCCGTTGCTTCTTGTCCTGCCTTCAGGGGCTTTGGAGAATAGCTTGACTCCCTCTTCTTTGGGGCAGCCCCTGAAAAACTGGAAGACTGCTATCGTGTCTCCCTTTTTCTTCTTTTCCCTTTTCACAACTTCTGGAGGCAGGTTGTTCCACTGAGGTACCAAAATCATGCCTCCTTTCTCTTTTACCACCCACATTTGCATTAATTTCAACTTCTGAGCACCTTCAAAACTCAACTCAAGGACACCAAACCGGAGGAAATCGGTTAGACCAGTGGTTCTCAACCTTTCTAATGCCGCGACCCCCTAATACAGTTCCCCATGTTGTGGTGACCCCCAACCACTTATACATCACCGGGTGCCAGGGGCGTGACCAAAGAAAAGGGGGAAAAAATGACGGACAGCCTTGTTTGGCGACCCCCGTGAAATGGTCGTTCGACCCCAAATGGGGTCCCGACCCACAGGCTGAGAACCACTGGGTTAGAGTTAGACAACCAAACCCTGCTGTATAAAGATTAAAAAAAAAAAGAAAACAGAAATATAGATTCCAACTAAGCTCCCTCGCCCAGCAAGCCCAATTAAAATAAGCTCTGTTCCCCTTTAAGAAATTCAGCACCACCACCACTGATGTGGTCAAAAGACAAACTTATGAATCAGGGAAGAAAAGGGGCCGGCTGACTCACCTGTTCAGCGGAGGGATGCTCCTTGGCTGAAGGATGGATGCAGCTTGGACCGAGTGGCTTTTATGCATTCTAAGGGAGGAGGTGGAGCCAAGGGAAAGGCGGAGCCAAGGGGTGGGTGGGTGGAGCTTGGAGATGCTCTGTTCCAACCCAACCCATCGGGATGCTGAGAAGCAAATTGCAAGCATTCATACACCAGCAGCTCTCATGCATTCTTCCCACCACAGGAAGCAAGAGAGGATGAGTTGCTTGTTCCAAAGGTGTTTTTCAAGGGGCAACTGGACTTTCTTTGTTAATAATAATAATAGTAATAATAATAATAATAATAATAATAATAATAATAATAATAATAGGAAGAAGAAGAAGAAGAAGAAGAAGAAGAAGAAGAAGAAGAAGAAGAAGAAGAAGAAGAAGAAGAAGAAGAAGAAGAAGAAGAAGAAGAAGAATTTGGAAGGGACCTTGGAGGTCATTTAGTCCAACCCCC
The DNA here is from genome assembly GCF_016545835.1 of Crotalus tigris. NCBI lineage: Eukaryota > Metazoa > Chordata > Lepidosauria > Squamata > Viperidae > Crotalus > Crotalus tigris. The sequence continues at coordinate 405,191 of NW_024098172.1, read as the reverse complement.
TGCTCAGTCCAACCCCCGCTTCTGGAGGCAGGTTGTTCCACTGGCTAATTGTTCTCACTGTCAGAAAGTTTCTCCTTGGTTCCAGGTTTGCTTCTCTCCTTGATGAGTTTCCATCCGTTGCTTCTCGTCCTGCCTTCAGGTGCTTTGGAGAATAGCTTGACTCCCTCTTCTTTGGGGCAGCCCCTGAGATATTGGAACGCTGCTATCATGTCATAGCCCTCCCCCCACAATCCTTCTCTTCATTAAATTAGACATTCCCAATTCCAGCAGCCAGGGATGGGATCATAGTCTTAACCATTTCTGCGCTGGGCAAGCCATTGGACTAGATGACCTCCAAGGAGATCCTTTCCTTGAAGACGTTTTGCTTCTCATCTAAGAAGCTTCTTCAGCTCTGACTGGATGGTGGGGGAGGGAAGGATTTATACGCCTTGCAGACTGCTGGTCATTTGCGTTCTTTTAGCGAGTCGTTAAAGCTACCTGGAGGCTTATCTGTGTCTTCAGGGTCACCTGAGTGGTGCAAATGGGTGTGGAGCCTTCTTGGGACTGCTGAAAGGACTGTGTTGTAGACTGGAGATAGGTGATGTCGGATTCCCCCCCCCTCCTATGTTGAGAGAGGCTTGTTCAGTTTTGACATAGATGCCCCTTGGACTCCTCTTACAAATCAGCAGCCCTCTCTGTCCAGCATGTGGACTCTGCTGTCGTCAAAAGAGAGGCCTTGGTTTTCCAAAATGCAGATGGACTGCTGAATCTTGTCCTGATGGCTTTGTTCTCCCAAGTCAGGGGTCTTCAAACGGGGCCCGTTTATGAATAATAATAATAATAAAGTTGGAAGGGACCTTAGAGGTCATCGACTCCAACCTCCTGCTCAGGCAGGAAACCCTATACCATTTCGGACAAATGGCTGTCCAGTCTCTTCTTAAAAACGTCCAGTGTTGGAGCATTCACCACTTCTGGAGGCAGGTGGTTCCACTGGTTAATTGTTCTCACTGTCAGAAAGTTTCTCCTTAGTTCTAGGTTGCTTCTTTCCTTGATTAGTTTCCATCCGTTGCTTCTTGTCCTGCCTTCAGGCGCTTTGGAAAATAGCTTGACTCCCTCTTCTTTGGGGTAGCCCCTGAGATATTGGAATACTGCTATCATGTCCCCCCTCATCCTTCTCTTCACTAAACGAGACATACCCAATTCCAGCCACCATTCCTTATATGTTTTAGCCTCCAGTCCCCTAATCATCTTTGTGCTCTTCTCTGTACTCTTTCTAGAGTCTCAACATCTTTTTTACATCGTGGTGACCAAAACTGGATGCAGTTGACTGAGGAATTCTTGGAGTTGAAGTCCACTCTTCTTAGTCTATACCAGTGGTCTTCAAACTTGGCCCTTTTATGACTTGTGGACTTCAACTCCCAGAATTCCTCAGCCAGCCTCATAAAAAGGCCACGTTTGAAGACCCCTGTCCTAAGTTGTGTCATGCCTGCTAGGATGGCTCATCAGGATGGTGGATGCTTGTGAGTTTCTGAAGTTCCAAGAATCAACATATATTTATTTACTGGCAAATTTTCATAGCTGTCCATCTCATGTAGGTGATGCGAGCAGCGTGCAACATTAAACACAGGAAACAACAAAACAAATAAAAAGGACCAACGGGGACATGATAGCAGTCTTCCAATATTTGAGGGGCTGCCACAAAGAAGAGGGAAGGGGTCAGCTTATTCTCCAAAGCATCACAGGGCAGGACAAGAAACAACGGATGGAAACGAATCAAGGAGCGAAGCAACCTGGAATTAAGGAGAAACTTTCTAAGATTGAGGACAATTTACCAGTGGAACTGCTTGCCTCCAGAAGTTGTGGGTGTTCCATCACTACAAGTGTTTAAGAAGAGATTGGACAGCCACCCGTTTGAACTGCTATAGGGTCTGCTGCTTGATCAGGGGGTTGGACTAGGTGACCTCCCAGGTCCCTTCCAGCTCTAGTTTGATTGGAGATGAGACTGCTAAATAAATCCATCTTGCCTCATCAATTTTGTTTGTCAGAAACTGGCTCGGCAGGTCACAAATGGGGATCACGTGACCCCCTGGGATGCTGCGACCGTCATAAATACATATTGATTTCCAATACCTAAAGTTTGATCATGTTACCTTGGGCTTGCTGCAATAGTCATAAGTGCGAGAAATGGTCATACGTAACTTTCTCCCAAGGTATTTTAACTTTAGTCATGAAATGCTACATTTCAAAGTAACAACCGCGCTGAAAATAGTGACTTAGGACCGCGCTTCACAATTGCAACCGTCACAGCACCTCCATGGTCACGTGATCAAAATTTGGGTGCAGGTATTTATGACCCTGGCAGTGTCCTGGGGTCACGTGATCCCCCATTAGTGACCATCCCAGCCGGCTTGTGACAAGCAAAGTCAATGGGGCAAGGCAGATTCGCTTCACGACTGCATGATTCACTTAGCAACGGACCTTTTGGGGCTCATTTGTGGCCGTAAGTTGAAAACTACCTGGACTTCCCTATTCTCTTCTTCCACAGGTCCATTGTAGAAGAAAGCTCTCTCTACAGTCCCGTTGTCATGGCTCCGACAGATGAAACTCTTCAAAGAACTTCAAAGTATTGTTGACTTTAAAGAATCTTTATTTCGAGTAGCATAACATCGGCAGTGCATAATCGAAGCCAAAAACTGAATTCTCCTCCCTTTGGCACCTAGTATCAAAGCACAATTCCCTCCTCCAATTAACAGTCATAATTCACATTCCCCAATTAGCTTGAAGCACAGGCTTCCTCTCCAGTTCTCTAGCCCGCCAATTCCTTATCAGCTCTGGTTACAATAACCTTGATTCTCACGCTAGGTTTAGTGTTGTTATGTCTAGCTGGACTCTCCTTCACATACCCCCTCCCAGCATCATTTAACTCAGTGGTTCTCAACCTGTGGGTCGGGACCCCATTTGGGGTTGAATGACCATTTCACAGGGGTCGCCAAACAATGCAGTCCACCATTTTTTTCCCCCTTTTCCTTAGTTGTGCTACTCCCTTTTATTCTATTGGCTTTTGAAAGCCAATAGAATAGACTCTCTTGAATAGAGTCTAATTCTATTGGCTTTCAAAAGCCCATAGGAATGGTCCAGGCTGTCTCTGCCCTGCTGAGCCCGCCAAAAGTCCCATTCTGCAAACGGTGATGCACCAGTTGAGTAGTCCTCGACTTACGACCGGTTGAGTAGCCCTCAACTTACGACTGGTTGGGGGTCTCGGCATTAAAAAGGTTGAGAACCACTGATTTAACTCTAAAAGCAAAAGGTAAAAGATGGCTGCATTTTCCTCTGTTGTCAATGCAAAAACATCCGATGTTAGCAGCGTTGACATCCCTGTTCGGTCTTTAAAATTTTTTAAAAACATATTACTTAAAATGTATTCTGCTGATTGTCCTTCTTGCAATCCAGGGCTGAGCTGAAAATGTTCTTTAACGTTGCCATTAGCAACCTGGGTCCTGCTTAAGTGCCCAATATTAAAGCCAGGGACAGCAAGTGTCAAAGGTTGCTTTCCGGACAATTAGCTGATAGGAAACAGGAGTGGACAGATTACTAATCCAACTTGCAAATATTGTTAAGTGTTTCCAGATCTTGTCCGGCGCTGAGAAGTTAGCAAAAAGCTTGATTGGGTCTAATGAAGGTCAAAGAAGAAGAAAAAAAAACCAGATTCAATCTAACAAATATGAGATTCCTTAATAGTTGATATTGCTCTTGGATAGTCATGGATGGACCTCAAGATTGGCTTGGCAGAAGGAACTTGGGAATCATAGAGTTGGAAGGCACCTGGGAGGTCTTCTAGTCCAGCCCCCTGCTCCAGCAGGAGACCTTAGACCATTCTGGACAAATGGCTGTCCAGTCTCTTCTTGAAAACCTCCAGTGATGGAGCACCCACAACTTCTAGAGGCAAGTTGTTCCACTGGTTAACTGTTCTCCCTGTCAGGAAATTTCTCCTTAGGTCTAGGTTGGAAGGTTAGAATGAGATGGATAGTGCCTATGACAGGGGTCTTCAAACTTGGCCCTTTTATGACTTGTGGACTTCAACTCCCAGAATTCCTCAGCCAGGCACGCTGGCTGAGGAATTCTGGGAGTCGATGGCCACTCCTCTTAAAGTCTATATCAGGAGTCTTCAAACTTGGCCCTTTTATGACTTGTGGACTTCAACTCCCAGAATTCCTCAACCAGGCACGCAGGCTGAGGAATTCTGGGAGTTGAAGTCCACTCCTCTTAAAGTCTATATCGGGGGTCTTCAAACTTGGCCCTTTTATGACTTGTGGTCTTCAACTCCCAGAATTCCTCAGTCAGGCACGCAGGCTGAGGAATTCTGGGAGTTGAAGTCCACAACTCATAAAAGGGCCCAAGTTTGAAGACCCCTGGTCTATGAGGAGAGGATGAGATGGTTAGATATTGTCATTGACTCAGTGAACATGAATTTGGACAAATTCTAGGAGACATGGCGGACCAGGGAGCCTGGTGTGCTGTGCTTCATGGGGTCATAAAGAGTCGGGCACAACTTAGACACTAAACAATATCAAGGTTGGACATCTACTGGGAGATTGATGGGCTTCCTGGTGCAGTTGGCTGGCCACTGGGAGAACAAAGAGCTGGACTAGAGAGGGTGGGGGACCCGTCCAGTATGACGCTGCTCATGTTCTTCTGTTATTTTGGTCGTGCTGGTTGAGAATTTGGGGAATGTAAATCCCAACACCTGAAACTGAAGACCGTGATCCAAGTATAGTCTCATTAAGGAAGACATTACAGGTGATCCTCAACTAAGTAAGGTTCTGCAAAAAAAGCAAGGTTCTACATTTAGGCAAGAAAAACCAAATGCACAGGTACAGTATAGGTGGTACCTTGCTCAACAGTAGCAACTGCGAGAGGGATCTCAGAGTCCTAGTGGACAATCCCTTAAACAGGAGCCAGCTGTGTGCTGCAGCTGCCAAAAAAGCCAACACAGGGCTAGACTGCATTAACAGAGGGATAGAATCAAGATCACGTGAAGGGTTTATACCACTTTACAAGACCTTGGTAAGGCCACACTTGGAATACGGCATCTAGTTTTGGTCACCAGATGTCGAGACTCTAGAAAGAGTGCAGAGAAGAGCAACAAGGATGATTAGGGGACTGGAGGCTAAAACATGTAAGGAACGGTTGCTGGAATTGGGTATGTCCTGACCTATACCATCTCAGACAGCTGATTGTGTAGTCTCTTGTTAAAAACCTCCAATGATGGAGCGCCCACGATTTCTGGTGGCAAGCAGTTCCACTGGTTGATTGTCCTCACTGTCAAGAAGTTTCTCCCTAATTTCAGGTTGCTTCTCTCTTTGGTCAGTTTCCAACCATTGTTTCTCGTCCTTCCCTCTGGTGCTCTGGTGAACAACGTGACCCCCTCTTCTTTGTGGCAGCCCCTCAGATACTGGAACGCTGCTATCATGTCTCCCCTATTTCTTCTTTTCTTTAGACTGGCCAAACCCAAGTCCCGCAGCCGTTCTTCGTATATTTTAGCCTCCAGGTCTTGGATCATCTTAGTTGCTCTTCTCTGGATTCTGAATACATACTGTTGTGTCCTGAGCCTGCAAAAGCAGGCTCGGGACGTTGCAATGGTCCTGGGCTGTTGCAAGCTGCCTAGGACCAGACTGAGTGGCGCCGGCCTGCACGCATGCGCAAGGCGCGGAAGTGCACCAGTTTGTTACCTTTTTGCCCGGGGATTCTATTAAAGGAGACAGAGAGGCCTGCGAGCCTCTGAGTTGTGTCGGAGAGAGCTGCTGTGAATAAAGGCTGTTAGAATCAACAGAATGTGTGTTCTTCTTTCGCCGTTGACTCGAGGACTCAACACATACATACATCTGAGACTAGAAAACCAGTGCTGGAAATCGTCCTTGACAATCTACAGCAGGGTTTTTCAAACTTTTCACCCATTGTACCACTTTTAGGATATGGCAACATCCGAGTCGCCTAGCAAGGTGTCAAAAACTTGATGACACCCCCCCCAAAAGGAAAAAAAGTGATAAAGTACAGGTAGTCCTCGACTTATAACAGTTCGCTTAGTTGTGAGCATTTCTGTTGAGGATTGGCAGCGGGGGTGGGGTGGGGTGTTTGGTTTTTATTTCCCCCCCCTCTGCTGGATGGTTGCAGCAGGTTTTGGTCACTTCATATGACCCTGACAGACTGTGACCGTCATAAATATGAATCAGTTGCCAAGTATCTGAATGTAAATCACAAGACCCTGGAGAGGCTGCAACATTCCAGCTGATCGGCGCTTCTTCTGGACTCAGCAGAAACACCAGGATCAGTGCTGAGGTCCAGCTGATTGGTGTTTCTTCTGGACTCAGCAGAAGCGCCAGGAGCAGCTCCGAGCTCCAGCTGGAGCCTGGCACTGATCCTGGCGCTTCCGCTGAGGCCTGACAGCCCCGAAGAAGTGCTGATCCTGGCGCTTCCGCTGAGCCCTGACAGCCCTGCAGCTCCAGCCATCTCTCACTCAGGCTTGTGCAGTGCTGCCACCACCGGTTCAGCTCATTCTCCTCCCCCGCTACCCCTTTTCTAGGATGGTCGCGTACCACCTGCCAGGTGCCAATGTACCACAGGTGGTACCTGTACCACTGGTTGAAAAGCCCTGTCGTGGGGTGCCCCAGGGCTCTGTTCTGGGCCCAGTGCTCTGCAACATCTTCATCAACGATTTGGGCGAGGGGATAGATGGGGAACTCATCAAATTTGCAGATGATACCAAGGTGACAGGAATAGCCAACCCTCCAGAAGAAAGGCTTAAGATACCGAAGGATCTGGGAAGACTGAAACACTGGGCGCTATCTGACAAAATGAAATTCAACGGTGAAAAAAGTAAGGTTCTACTTTTAGGCAAGCGTCCTGGTGGACGATCCCTTAAATAGGAGCCAGCCGTGTGCTGCAGCTGCCAAAAAAGCCAACACAGTGCTTGAATCAAGATCCATAATTAAGATTTCTCAGGGTAAGTGAAGGTAAGTGGAAGGCAGGGTACCAGCCAGGAGAAACAGAGCGAAGCTAATGGGGGGACATAGAAGGCAAGGGACCAGCCAGAGGAATCGAGCGGAGCTAATGGGGGGTCAGGGAAGGCAGGGGGCTAGTAATAAAGCTAATGGGGCAGGGAAGGCAAGAGGCCAGCGAGGAGAAATGGTTGCCCAAATCTGGATCTCGCTTCCTGCCTCCGGCACGCGCTATTAAGCAATCCAGGACAGGAGGATCATTTGGTTAGGATTTATTGGGAACGTTCCCGTTCAAAATCATTCTCTCATGCAAAGAGGGAACCTGGAACTCAGAATTTATAATTTTTTGTACTTTAACTCATCCAAGGTAAGTACAAAGTAAAGTTTACTGGATAGGACAAAATATCTTGCCTCCATTACTGTACAGAGAAAGTCAGTTAAATGAACTTAACAGAATAAACTGAATAGCAGAATCACAGAAGGGACCTTGGAGGCCATCTAGTCTAACCCTCTGCTCAAGCAGGAGACCCTATTCCATTTCAGACAAACCATTGTCCAATCTCTTCTGTAAAAGCCTCCAGTGATGGAGCACCCACAACTTCTGGAGGCAAGCAGTTCCACTGGTTAATTGTTCTCACTGTCAGGAAGTTTCTCCTTAGTTCCAGGTTGCTTCTCTCCTTGGTTAGTTTCCATCCGTTGCTTCTTGTCCTGCCCTCAGGAGCTTTGGAGAATAGCCTGACTCCCTCTTCTTTGGGGCAGCCCCTGAGATACTGGAACGCTGCTATCCTGTCCCCCCTCGTCCTTCTCTTCATTAAACTAAACATCCCCAATTCCAGCAACTGTTCCTTATATGTTTTAGCCTCCAGTCCCTTAATCATCTTTGTTGCTCTTCTCTGCACTCTTTCTAGAACAGTGGTTCTCAACCTGTGGGTCGGGACCCCATTTGGGGTCAAACGACCATTTCACGGGGGTCGCCAAACAACGCAGTCCGCCATTTTCCCCCCTCTTTTCCTTAGCTGTGCTACTCCCCTTTAATTCTACTGGCTTTTGAAAACCAATAGAATAGACTCTCTTGAATAGAGTCTAATTCTATTGGCTTTCAAAAGCCAATAGGAATTGTCCAGGCTGTCTCTGCCCTGCTGAGCCCGCCCAAAGTCCCAGTCTGCAAATGGTGCTGCACCAGTTGAGTAGTCCTCGACTTACGATCAGTTGAGTAGTCCTCAACTTACGACCGGTTGGGGGGTCGCGGCATTAAAAAGATTGAGAAACACTGTTCTAGAATCTCAGCATCTTTTTTACATCACGGTGACCAAAACTGGATGCAAAGCTCCAAGTGTGGCCTTACCAAGGCCTTGTGAAGTGGTACTAACAGTTCGCATGATGTTAATGTTATCCCTCCGTCAATGCATCCTAGGACTGCATTGGCTTTTTTGGCAGCTGCAGCACACGGCTGGCCCATGTTTGATTCATTGAGTCCGCTGCCTACTTCCCTTTCTATCGATTCTCTCTCTTTCCCCTCCCTACTCTGTTCTCAACCTTTCCTCACACACTTATCCCTACCGTTGGCCACACTCCTTTCTTCACCCCATAATCCACCAGAGCAAATGGAGGGAGCAGGAGGCCAGCCGAGAGAAATCTTCCACTCCTTGCTAGCTGTTTGCTGTCCCTGCAGCAAACCAGCAATCACACAATTACGGCATCTTAAGGGTGGGAAGTCTGGGCACACCCTCCCCCACCTCTAGCAAGCATGGAGGGAGGGTTACACAGCTCTGCATCATTGCTCCAAGCAACATAAATAGGCGGGAATCAGATGCAAACAGCACAGGACAGCTGGAGCACCTGTTTGCCAAGTTTTCTAAGATGCCTGCCGGGATCCTAGCGGTGTTCCTCTTTTGCCTTCTCACCTGGTCTTCAGCCTGCTACGTCCAGAACTGCCCCCGAGGAGGAAAGAGGTCCATGCCCGATGCAGAAGTCCGACAGGTAAGGAGAAAAAGCATCCCAGGTGTTTGCATTTAGCCTTCCTGCCCTTATTTGCAAAATAGGAGCCCGACATGCATTCATACCCGTGGGAGACGTAAGCTGTACCGTTAAATCCCAAAGGTGTTTTTTGTTTGTTTGTTTTTTTTCCAAAAGGTGACTGGACTTTCTTGGTTTGTGTGTTTTTTTTTTTCCTTCAAAAATGTTTCGTTTTTGGGTTTTACTGATCAGGTTGGTTTGTTGTTATAGTAATGGCTAGTTTAATCTAGTATGGAAAAGTAAAAAGTTGAAGTTCGATGTTAATGCTCTTTTTTACTGCAACCGAGGGAGTTGGAAGTCAATGCCTTTCCTTTCCTTTCCTTTCTTTTCCTTTCTTTTCTTCTCCTCTCCTCTCCTCTCCTTTCCTTTCCTCTCCTCTCCTTTCCTTTCCTTTCTTCGCCTCTCCTTTCCTTTCCTTTCCTTTCCTTTCTTTTCTTCTCCTCTCCTCTCCTCTCCTTTCCTTTCCTTTCTTCGCCTCTCCTTTCCTTTCCTTTCCTTTCCTTTCTTCTCTCCTCTCCATTCCTTTCCTTTCCTTTCTTCTCCTCTCCTTTCCTTTCCTTTCTTCTCCTCTCCTTTCCTTTCCTTTCCTTTCCTTTCTTCTCCTCTCCTTTCCTTTCCTTTCTTCGCCTCTCCTTTCCTTTCCTTTCTTCTCCTCTCCTTTCCTTTCCTTTCCTTTCCTTTCTTCTCCTCTCCTTTCCTTTCCTTTCTTCGCCTCTCCTTTCCTTTCCTTTCCTTTCCTTTCTTCTCTCCTCTCCTTTCCTCTCCTTTCCTTTCCTTTCCTTTTCTCCTCTTTTCTCTTTTCTTTTCTCTTCTCTTTCCTTTCCTTTCCTTTCCTTTCCTCTCCTCTCCTCTCCTTCCTTTCACTCCGTTCCTTTCCTTCCCTTCCTTTCATCTCCTTCCTTCCTTTCCTTTTCTTGTTTCTTCTCTTTTCTCTTTTCTTTTTTCCTTCCCCTCTCTCCTCCTCACTTTCTTTCCCCTTTCCCTCCCCCCCCCCGCTGTCCTAAGATTTGCTTTTGTAAATTTTTGCATCTTATTCTATCATCTAATGAAACGTTATAAACTCAGGAAACGTTGTTTCCCTTCTCGCCCAGGGAGCTTCTTCAGTTCTGCCCCTGGCTGTCTCGGTTTGCCACGAAAGAACTGAAGAAGCTTTCTTGGAGGAGGAGGAGAACAAGAGTTGGAAGGGACCTTGGAGGTCTTCTAGTCCAACCCCCTGCTCAAGCAGGAGACCCAACATCATTTCGGACAAACGCTTGTCCAAGAAGTGAAGTGTTTTCAAGAAAAAAAACTAAGGATGATCCAGTTGCTCTTTGAAAAGCACCTTTGGGACAATCATGACCTGGACGGTTCAGAGTCTCCATAGACACTGATATCCGTAAAGATGAGGAAGGATCTGGAGCCTACCTCATATGACGAACGGTTGAGGGACGTAAGTACGTCTAACCCAGGGGTAGGCAACCTTGGCTCTTTTATGACTCGTGGACTTCAACTCCCAGAATTCCTGAGCCAGCCACGCTGAGGGGAAAGGGAGAGATTTCCAAGCTGAGTCATGCTGGCTCAGGAATTCTGGGAGTTGAAGTCCACCATCAAAAGAGTAGCAAGGTTGCCTACCTCTGGCCTAAGCCTAGGCCGCTTATGACTCGTGGACTTCAACTCCAGAATTCCTGAGCCAGCATGGCTCAGCTTGGAAACCTCCCTTTCCCCTCAGCGTGGCTGGCTCAGGAATTCTGGGAGTTGAAGTCCACAAGTCATAAAAGAGCCAAGGTGGCCTATCCCTGGTCTAGCCTATTGAAGAGAAGAATTTAATTGCACACATCCTCAGCCAAATTTTAGGTTGATTAGTGCTGTGAATTGTTATTTTTTTTCTCTGAAGCCCTAAAGTATTCCGTTCTCTAACCAGATGCCTTCCAGATGTGTTGGACTTCAACTCCCAGAACTCCCGGTAGTCCTGGGAGTTAAAGTTTGAGGCGGCTGAAATGATTTCAGCAAGTTAAAAGCATCCTCTTCCTCTCCTATCAAGGTCGTCCTCGTTTATCAACTGTCACAGATTGTGACTGTTCACAAAAAGGAGCGGATTAAAAATTCAGTTCCCAAGCAGTTCCCAAGTTTTAGAACAACAAAAGTCTTCAGAGTAACTCTGATTAAGGTCCAGTCAGTTTCAGGCAGCAGCTGGCAGCCGATGGGACCATACTAATCAACTAAAGTGACAAAACTGAACTTGCTGACTTGCAGTCACAACATTTTAAAGACACGTTATGCTGGGAGGAGAGTTGCTCAATAAAACCGAGCTTGATTAAGTAGCTTTCTGCCTTGCTAGGGGACAAAACAAGGAAAAAGAAATGGTTGGGCGTAGGAGACTGTAACAGAGAAATTTATCTGAATGAGATAACAATCAGTGATCTCTCTCTCTCTCTCTCTCTCTCTCACACACACACACACACACACACACACACATATATATTTTGTTTAATCACTGAGTTGCAACTAACTGCAATCACTCAATGAGGATTGCTCGTATTGGCATTTTTTCTACTGCATGATCAGGTTTTTCAGCTCCCTATAATAAGTCCAATAGACAAACTGGCTGTGACAGAAATAGCAGCCATTTTATTTTGTCCATTGGCCCAGAATGAAAAACAGCATTACCTAGTTGAGTGTTTCCACAACCGTGGTCACTTCAACACCCAGAATTCTGGGAGTTGAAGACCACACATCTTAAAGTGGTCAAGGTTGAGAAACACCAATCTATTCCCAGATAGATCAGGACTGGGGAGACGGTGCGTGTGCCCACAGAGAAGGCTCTGAATACCACCTCTGGCACCCGTGCCATAAGTTCGCCACCACTGCCCTATACCATTTCAGACAACTCCACGGGTTGGGGACCATCCAAACCCCACCACGGTGCTGTGTAGCTAAAACCCCACAAATGAGGGCTAGGAAATGCTTTGTTCATCTTGACTACCTGTCTGGGACTGACCTTGGAGGCATGGCAGGCAGTGCCAAAACTCAACGGGTTCTTCTCCTTCCCATCTTTTTACAGAGCTCTGCGTCATCAATGCTGCCTGCAGGCATAAGAACGGCGAGAGAGGATGGATATCTCTGGAAAGGAATTTGACCATGTTGGACAGTTCGGACGGAGATCTCCTTCTCCGACTGGTGCACCTGGCAAACAAGCAAGAAGGAAAACCACAATTTTATTAAGGTGTCAGAGGACTGGCGTTTCATTGGCGTAACGGGCTTAGAATTCGAAGCTGCCCTAAAGTGACCCAAAGCCTACAACCGTTTAAGAATAAGATGTAAATACTCTACCCCCAACCAGCGCTAAATGAATAAAAGCCTTCTTGCATTGTGTGACAAATTTGTTCATGCGTGGTTTATGACGAGAAGTCCCTTGAGGTGTGAAGCGCTTTGTTACTAAAATCTTGAAGGCCACAACTCCTCACCTTTCTGTAAAGTAGGGGTAGGAGGTTCTTTTGTAGTTATATGGGCAGTCCTTGATTTACGACTGGTCACTAAGTGGCATTTACGACCCTGTTCCAAAATTCTGACGTGGCTGCATTTTGGGTGTTCGGCCACCGCCTGCCCCGTTCCTGCAGTCATGTGACCACAATTTACAAGATCAAGACCTTGTAGTCCAGTGGTTCTCAACCTGTGGGTCGGGACCCCATTTGGGGTCGAACGACCATTTCACAGGGGTTGCCGAACAACGCAGTCCGCCATTTTTTCCCCCCTTTTCCTTAGCTGTACTACTCCCTTTTATTCTATTGGCTTTTGAAAGCCAATAGAATAGACTCTCTTGAATAGAGTCTAATTCTATTGGCTTTCAAAAGCCAATAGGAATTGTCCAGGCTGTCTCTGCCCTCTGAGCCCCCCCAAAAGTCCCATTCTGGAAAAGGTGATGCACCAGTTGAGTATCCTCGACTTACGACCGGTTGAGTAGTCCTCGACTTACGACCTGGTTGGGGGGGGGTCGCGGCATTAAAAAGTTGAGAAACCACTGTTCTAGTCCAAACCCCAGGAGTCCACAAATGGGACGACAGACCTCAGACACTGCCAGGGTCATAAATATATGCACCCAAATCTTGATCACGTAACAATGAACATGCTATGACGGTTGTAAGTGTGAAGCAAGGTCCTAGGTCGCTATTTTACTTTGAAGTGTAGCATTTCATGACGATTTAAAGTTAAAATAGGAGCCAGCCGTGTGCTGCAGCTGCCAAAAAGCCAACACAGTGCTGGGCTGCATTAACAGAGGGATAGAATCAGGATCACATGAAGTGTTAATACCACTTTACAAGGCCTCAGTAAGGCCACACTTGGAATATGGCATCCAGTTTTGGTCACCACGATGTCAAAAAGATGTCGAGACTCTAGAAAGAGTGCAGAGAAGAGCAACAAAGAGGATCAGGGGACTGGAGGCTAAAAGATATAAGGAACAGTTGCTGGAATTGGGTATATCTAGTCTAATGAAGAGAATAGCATTTCATGGCTATTTAAAGTTAAAATACCATGGGAGAAAGCTACTTATGACCATTCCTCACACTTATGACTGTTGCAGCATTTCCAGGGTAACTTGATCAGACTTTAGGTATTGCAAATCAATGTGTATTGATGCCGGTCGCAGCACCCCTAGGGATCAGTGATCCCCATTTTTCCTGGGAGTTAAAGTTTGAGGCGGCTGAAATGATTTCAGCAAGTTAAAAGAATCTTCTTCCTCTCCTATCAAGGTAGTTCCTCGTTTATCAACTGTCACAGATTGTGACTGTTCACAAACAGGCAGGGATTAAAAATTCATTTCCCAAGCAGTGCAGGCCTTTTTAGAACAACAAAAGTCTTCGGAGCGACTCTGATTAAGGTCCAGTCAGTTTCAGGCAGCTTGGTTGCGGTGTGAATGCAGCTGCTTGGTCTGTGACTTAATAAGGCCTGGTCGTTGTGAACACAGCCAGCTTTCCTCCCGTTAAAACGCGGAGGACTGATTGTAGAATTCCACAATAGTTAAAGTGGATAATGATCACATATGCGAGGCGGCCTCTAAAACAGAACTCCTAGTTGCAAAGAGATGCTTGGAGTGAATCTGAGTGGCTTGTGGTCAAAAGAAGGACCAGGGGTGACATTACAGCAGCCTTCCAATATCTGAGGGGCTGCCACAAAGAAAAGGGGTGTGGGGGGGTCCACCTATTCTCCTGAAGTCAGGACAAGAAGCAACGGATGGAAACTAATCAAGGAGACAAACAACCTAGAACTAAGGAGAAATTTCCGAACTGGAAGAACAATTACTCAGCGGAACGGTCTGCCACTAGCAGAGCTAATGGGATCGTGGAAGGTAGGGTACCAGCCAGGGGAATCGAGCGGAGCTAATGGGGGGTCAGGGAAGGCAGGGGGCTAGTAATAAAGCTAATGGGGCAGGGAAGGCAAGGGGCCAGCGAGGAGAAATGGTTGCCCAAATCTGGATCTCGCCTCCTGCCTCCGGCACGCGCTATTAAGCAATCCAGGACAGGAAGATCATTTGATTAGGATTTATTGAGAACGTTCCCAGTTCAAAAGCATTCTGTCAGGCAAAGAGGGAAGCTAGAACTCAAAGTTACAAATTTGTACTTACTCACCCAAGGAAGTACAGTAAAGTTTACTGGATAGGACAAATATCTTGCCTCCATTACTGTGCAGGGAAAGTCAGTTAAATGAACTTAACGAGAATAACTGAATAGCAGAATAACAGAAGGGACCTTGGAGGTCATCTGTCCAACCCCCTGCCGAAGCAGGGGACCCGTACCAGTGATGGCGAACCTTTTAGAGACCAAATGCCCAACAACTGGTCCCACTCCCCTGTTCCACCCCCTGCCTCGCCCCCACCCCCGCTACCCGCAGGGCACTCACCGCCTCCAAGGCCACCGCAGATCACCCAGGCAGCCCAGGGCCACAACCCTCTGCTTGCGCCCGCAGCATCACTGTGCATGATGGGGCGTGTGGGTAGAGTCTTGTCTAACGCTGCCTGGCGCCTGGCCTTGGCTGCGCTGCTCCGCGTGGGCCACGCTTAGGGCAACTCCTCCACGGGGCTTCTGTGTGAGGGGGGTCACGGGGGGGCAAGGCTGGGGCAATGGCACGTGTGCCCACAGAGAGGGCATAGGTTCGTCACCATTGCCTTGTACTATGCAAACTCTTCTGTAAAAACCTCCAGTGTTCGGATACCCACACATTCTGGAG